>NW_027506476.1:0-74534 GCF_021521415.1 Bidens hawaiensis
GCTAGTAATCACCAAGTATGGCTAGTATATACATTATTTCACAATAAGTTACTGGACAACAATGTAAACTTTGTTATTGGTATTGTATGGAAATATTCCACTTAAATAATCTACCTATACTATTAAAACAAAACCATTCTTCCACATGTCATTCAACTATAATAGACAACTAGGATGCCAACTTATATTATTACCATTTATAGAATTTCTACAAAGTTACAAATATAACTTTAAATGTTGTATTAAATGAGGTTTTTTTTATATTTATGAATTATAAAATTTTATTTATCATTATTTATATCTTATGAATCCATAAGGTATGTTATTATGTATATTGTTAAATTCAACCTTTTGTTGCATTTTAACCACCCGTGTATTACACAGACTATATCCTAGTATTGGTTAATTCTAAGTGTTGGCCACAACGTTTGGTTCTTGGTGAATAAAGTTTCCTTTTATGGAAATATTCCACTTAAATAATGTTATACTATTGGTGTTTTGTGTTTTAGGTATATATTTCAACTTCCGAGAGTTTTGCTACCTTTGTTCATTTGTCGGGTTTCGATAAAGTTTCCTTTTTTGGAAAGTTCAGGCTTTCGGTTAGGTTTCCGGTTACCATATGACCATAGAAACTATATAATATATTTATGTAAGAAGTTTAATGATTATTGTTTAAAACAACCACGTCTTGTGTTTACAAAAGCTAACAATGCCGGGATCACTAGTGTTGTCGGTTTAACGAGATGTTTTGAAAGAATAGTTTAAGTAAACGAATGGTATTATAATCAAAAATTCAAATTTTACATAAACAATATTGTACAAAAATATGTTATTTTCAGGTCTGATTATTCAGCAAGTTTTGTGTAAAACAGGTTTAGTCCTCGTACTCTCGTTTAACGTTCGTTTGGTAAAAATCGGGTTAAGGACTTAGCAACTTTTTGTAAAATAAGTAAATACTCAAATTATGGTTTTATTAAATTATACTCACTGTTAGAAATCAAAAACTTCAAAATTTTGTATCCTTCAAAACGCTTGTTCGGTTTATGCCGGTTTTATCGCAAATCGCATTTAAACGCTATTTCTTGACAAAAAGGGTGTTGTAAATATTGAAAATGGTTTGTAAAGTTATAATAAAGTTTTACATATCCCTTATGGAAAAATATCTGTTATTATAACTGTTAATGCTTGTATGATAACTGTTATTATAAGAGAATTCTATTAGTGGTAAATGGTCATCCCAATTTTCACCAACATCTATTACGCATGCCCTTAACATGTCTTCCAATGATTATAAGGTCCTTTCACTTTAACCGTCAGTTTGTGGATGCTATGCTGTGCTCAAGTTTAATCTCGTTCCCATGGCTATTTGGAAACTTTTCCAAAAATGAGAAGTAAAACGGCTATCGATCAGATACAATAGATAATGGAACTCCATGTAGTGAGACAACTTTGTCTATATACAGTTTAGCTAATTGTTCCATTTTGAAAGCTTCCTTCATTGGTATAAAATGAGCTATTTTTGTTAATCTATTCACAATCACCCAGATTGTGTCATTACCTCTTCTTGTTGTAGGTAATTTATTAACAAAATCCATTGTTATTAATTCTCATTTCCATTATGGCATTTTTAATTGTTGAAGTAATCCTGATGGCTTTTAATGTTCAGCTTTAACTTGCGGACAAGTTTGCATTTCGAAACATAATTAGTACGCCCTTTTTCATTCTTATCCACCAATAGATTTTCTGCAAATCTTGATACATTTTATCTTTTCCGGGATGCATCGTATACTTAGATTTATGAGCTTATTCGAGAAACCTTTCTCATATATTTCCTATGATTGGTATCCAGATTCTGTTCCCCATTTGAAGAATCTCATCACTTTCTTTGATTAGTTGATCAATTGCACCATTTCTTTTTCTCATCAGCAATGTTATTACCTTCCATTGCTTGATTCTGAGCATTTTTCACTTTATCAATTAAATTAATTTGAAGTTCTGCTTAATGTATCGGCTACTACATTGGCCCTACCTTCACGATACTGAATTCCACAATCATAGTCGCTAAGAATTTCCATCCAGCGTTTTTGCCTCATGTTAAGCTCCTTTTGCTAAAAAATATAATTTAAAAATTTTATGATTTGTGAATACAGTAAAACCATACAAGTAATGTCTCCAGATTTTTAGGGAAAAAATTATTGCTCCTAATTCTAAATCATGTGTTGTGTAATTCTCTTCATGCTTCTTCAATTGTCTACATGCGTAAACAATAACTTTCTCACGTTGCATTAATACACATCCCAGTCCTTATTTGGAAGCATCACAACAAACTGTGAAATCTTCAGTTCCTTCTGGTAGTGCAAATATTGGGATATTTGTTAACTTTTGCTTCAAAGTTACAAAAGCTTCTTCTTGATTGGGTCCTCATTCAAACTTGCCATTTTACATGTTAACTTTGTTAACGGAACTACTATTCTGGAAAAATCTTGAATGAAGCGTCTATAATATCCGGCTAATCCTAAGAAACTTCGAATTTCTGTAGGAGTTTTATGAATTTCCCATTTAGTGATAGCTTCTATTTTAGTAGGGTCTACATGAATACCTTCATGGTTAATCAAGTGAACTAGAAATTGTACTTTTTGTAACCAAAACTCACACTTTGAGAATTTAGCATAAAGCTTCTCTTTTCTCAATAGAGTCAAAAGTTTATGAAGATGTTTGACATGATCATCACTAGTTTTGGAATAAATAAGTATATCGTCTATAAAAACGATTACAAATTTATCCAGATACGGTTTACATATCTGATTCATCATATCCATGAATACAGCTGGTGTATTGGTTAGACCAAACGGCATAACTATAAACTCGTAGTGACCATATCTTGTTCTGAAAGCAGTTCTAGAAATGTCTTCTTCTTGAAATTTTAATTGATGATATCCTTTAGCATAAATCGATCTTAGAAAAATATCGAGCTCCTTGAAGTTGATCAAATAGATCATCAATTCTCGGAAGTGGATACCTATTCTTAATGTGACCTTATTTAATTCTCGATAATCGATACAAATACGCATCAGCCCATCTTTCTTTTTAACAAACAACACTGGTGCTCCCCAGGGTGATGAGCTTGGTTGTATAAAACCTTTTTCTAGCAATTCGTCTATTTGCCTTTTCAATTCTAACATTTCTATTGGCACTAATCGATACGGTTCTTTAGTAATTGGTGTTATTCCTGTATCACATGATTTTCTGAATTCTACTTCACGATCAGGCGGCTGTCCAGGTAGGTCTTCTGGAAAAACATCAAAATATTCCGATAGTACCAGAATTTCTTTTAGCTCCCTTCCTTTGGCGTTAATGATTACAGAAATCATATATATTACGCCTTGCTTTCTTAAGTAATTTTCCTCTTTCATTACTGATGTAAACTTCGTAGGTCTAGAAACGTTGTCTCCTTGAATTGTAATAGTCTCTCCTGTTGGCGTAGAATCTCAACATAATTCTTATCACATAGGATTCGAGCATGATTGCCTACTAACCAGTCCATTCCTAATATAACATCGAATCCAATCAAATTCATTGGAAGCAAATTTGCTTTAAACTTGTGACCTAGTAAGTCTATATTTTCTTTTTGAAGTACTTCATGAATATGAGTGAAATTCCTATCAGCTGTTTCTATTATGCAAACTTGATTAAGTTTGGTTAACGGTTGTTTTAGGGTTTGGCAAAAATTCATGTCTATGAAACTTTAATTTTCTCCGGAATCAAACAATACTTTAGCGTAAACGTCGTTAATAAGAAACGTACCCACAATGACGTCCGGAATCATTGCTGCCTCTTGTGCAGTAACCTGAAAAGCTCGCGCATTCTTCTTAGGTCCATCTGTATTCTTAGCTTTGTTGTCAAGCATCTTTGTCAACTTTGGGCATTCTGGACGGATGTGGCCAGGTTCTCCGTAGTTTTAGCAAACACGGGTTTCTTTTCTTCTATATTCTTCATCTGTATGATTAGCCATTTTGCAATAGTTGCAGTACTTAGTCTTTTTAAAAGTGCATCTCCCCGAATGCCTCTTTCTACAAATTTTGCAGAAAGGCTAAACATTGGATTGCCCTGTTCCTTTCTTTCAAAATTCTTGGGAAATTTTCTGGGCTAAATCCTTCATTTTGTTCTCTTCCTGTGTTCAGATCAATCCATCTGTTATGGTATTGGCTAGCTCAACTACTTCCTCAATAGTCTGAGGTCTAGCCGACTTTACCAAATCTCGTATTTCACTTACTAATCCCCAAATATAGCGAGAAATTAGTATTGATTCTGGTGAAGCCAAAGCCGGTACCATTCTTGCATATTCAAAGAATTTTGTTGTATACTCATGACATTTCGCACCTTTCATCTTGTGGTTTAAGAACTGTAACATCCAACTTTTTGTTAAATAATAGATGACGGAAAGTTTTGTTATTTAACTGTGTGTCGTTAAGTTAGTCGTGTATTAAGTGTTTGGATAATATTTGGATTTGGAATTGTGAGTGGGTTGTGGGGCCCATGGCCCCCTATATAAGCCTAACCTCTCCATTCTTTTCACCATTTTGTTACACACACACACTCAAGAACACACACACTTTCTCTCTACATTCCGGATCCAAATCCGTGTAAAAAGGAGGAAGAATCTCATGTGTCGACATCATCAAACAACAAGAATCACGTCCAAATCTAAGTATTTTCTGGATCTGAACTCGAACCCGAAGCAAAAGGTAGGTTTCGGTTTAAATGGTTAAGTTTTATGGTTAGAATCGACATGCAAACCGATATAAGGATAGATCGGGGTATATGATAGAAGAAAAACATGAACTTGATAAGTTATAACCCCACGAGAATGTTATATGGTAAAAAATGTGATGTTCGGGCCTTATAAAACGCAAGTATTCAAAGTTGGTACAACCCAAAACCCTTAAAAAGGGTAAAATCGGGTCCTAAGGTAGAGTCGCGAAGTAAAATGGCCATTAAATGGTAAAAACAAAGAAAATAAAGAATTTCGCATCGCATAAGCCATGTGAAGCGAAAAAGGCTATTTCGCATCGCATGACCATGCAAAGCGAAAAAGGTAATTTCGCATCGCACAGTCATGCGAAGCAAAACAGTTTCATGCGAAGCGAAACAGTTTCATGCGAAGAGAAATTTCATACATGCAAAGCGAAATTCTTCCATGTGAAATTTTATAAAATTCATCTTCTGATGCATTTTTGTTAAAAGACTGTTAATGAAAATAAAATTTTTCCGAGCCAGCCAGGGGCGCTGCCCCTTGGACCTTGCTAGGGGCTGCCTCCCCTAGACCTCGCTACCAGGGGCGCTGCCCCCGGACCCCCGTTAGTCGAGGGTGTCATTGACTTAGATATAAGAAGTAGTAGTAATGGATATTTGACACTCGTAATGCGTCATACATTTAGCCGTGCACAGCTAAAGAAGGGCGTTACTATTAACGGCGAGAGAAACCGACTTCAAGTGAGTTTCTAGCCTCTTTATCCGTTATGTTTTTGGGGCTATGTGCATACTCCTTTGTGATAGTTGTTAATGCATTTAACTTAAGTGGTAAGTGTATGATATGTGTATGTTATATGTATGACTAAGTATTTAATGTTATTATGGAATGTTTATACGAATGAATATGTACATATACGTATATACATGATCAGAAGATATGTAAAGTATGCATGAATGAAAATGAATGTATGATCGAGTGACGTGATGGAAATGGTTATTGGTGACAAAGGGACCAGACCCTAAAAATATCTGAGATAGAAGAGACCAGACCCTGATAATATCTAAGACAAAAGGGACCAAACCCTAATAATATCTGTGATGGTAGAGATAGAATAGCCTATGGTAAATTACAAGGCCTTATGAAAGAAAGTATGTAAGCGCGTGTGCATGTATATAAAGTTTGTATGAAAGAAGTAAGAGTAAATAAGGTATGAATACGTATCTTCGGATGCGTATGAGTAAGGATATGAATGTATTGTATGTTAAATGATTAACTAGAACTCACTCAGCATAGCTGACTTTTAGTATGCATGCAGGCAAATAGATTGAGGCAGCTGGCTTGAGGAGGGACACATGGCATGGACAGAAGAGATTGGCATCTACGAAGAAGTGTCAAGATTGTTTTAATTAATCACGATTTGTATGTTAAGGCAAGAATGAATGTTTTGTAATGTGATGTATGAAGTTTTAAATTATTCCGCGAAAGTTTTAATTAACTCTGATTTTAGAACCGTGTTTATGATAAATCCAACACCAAAGTAGGGTTACCGGGAACGGGCCATACAAGAACACAGTAGCAATATTTTCTCTTTCATGTGGAGTATAGTTTCCTTTATACTATTTCTTTGAATTCTCCCAGGTCATAATGTAAACCATGCTACTTTCTTTTGTCTAGAGGACTGTATTCCACCATTCTAATGCTTCATTAATGAAAAGATTAGAAGCATACAATATTTTATCTTCTTCAACACATTTATTGATTCTTATAAAAGCTTCTGTCTTTTTTAACCAACGCAGTGCTGAAATGGCTCATTCATTTCCAGAAAATTAAGTTGGCTTACAGGCCAAGAAATCCTTATAAGTACAATAATTTTTGACTTTTTGGGTAATATATTTTTATTTCCTCAATTCACACTGTTACTAGCCTCAGTGTCAGACTTTCATTTGTTGCTCTCGGTCTTATCCCTAATTATAATTACTAGCTGCCTAATAGCTTCAGCAATTTTAGGGATTGCTACAGCGATTCTCTGAGTTATCATATTTTCAATAGCATTTGTATTCAGAGCATTTTCTTGATTGGAATTTTCATGATTGTTTTGGTTAGAAGATACTTCATTCGACATCTGAATTTCATACAAGAAAGGAATATTATTATCATAATTAAATAAAATAGGCAAGATATTAATAACACATAAGCACAAAATATGTTAACACATAGGCATAGAATATGTCAAAATCGTCGATCATTGTGATATTACTCCTTTTTATATATATGCATTATTATATTTTACATCTAATCTACATTTTCTACATATTCTATACATACATACATACTATTAGGTTTTAACAAGATTATCAAAGTGATAAAACCTTACTTTTACCAAAAACGCAGCGGATAAATGTTTTAAATCTTGTTAGTTTATAGTGTATAAAACCAATTTTATACATGCAAAACCCAAACCCGGATCCATATACGAAGTACATACTATCAAACACATACATGTCACTATAAGTTCATGCATGTTAAACTACCTTTCAAGTAAACCAAAAACCGGGTGAAGAAAGAGTGATTGAAAGGCAAGAATTTGAATATGGAAGCTCCTCAAGCTAGCATACCCCAAGCCTCCGACAATACACCTTTGTTTAGCTAGGATTCACTTGAAAAACCAACTCCTCCTTGATGTTGTTCCTTGTGGCCGAAAATGGGAGAGAAAAGGAAGAGAGGAATGTTTTGTTACTTGCAAAAAACTGTAAGAATGAATGAAAGAGAGTTAGGGAGTTAATGGAAGCACCACCCATGGCACCCACGCACATCCGATGCATGTCTCCACTAAAGAAAACATAATAATATAAAATAAAAGGTGTAAGAGAGTAGGGGGGGGGGGCGGCCACCCTCTCACCCATTTCAAATTTTATATATATTTTTGTCTTTAAATAAGTTTTATATCATAAAACTCACATTGTGTTATTTCCCAAAATAAATATAACACAATATAGGTAACATGCTTGGTAACCATTATTAACATATTGTTATTTAACCATCTTAAGTAACACTATAGAATGCTCTCTCTCAAAGTATAAATCATCCATATGATTTATTTATTTCACAAGTACAATGTATTTAGAAACCCCTTTCCAAATAACTCAAGTGTTAATATTTGTTTGTTATGATCATATCATATATAAACAAATATTATTGGTGTTTGTCTAGCTTGTTATTGGGTATGAACCGACTTGGATCATAACGTACTAGCCACATCAATAATGATATGTGTCTTGGGCAGACCGAGTCCAATAATCTCCCACTTGCACAAGATACATAGAAGATTGATGCAAGTAGCAAATACCGCCTAACTACGGTTTACTACCCCTAATACGCATGATGAAGTGCCATTCGATAACATCATCCCCTTCAAGTCCCTTACTTGAAATGATTTAGGTGAATCTATTATTTATCCTTTTACCACGGATGCCATGTCAGACACAGAGTGATCATTCTCTGTTGATTTAACTTAGCAGGCCTTAGACATCTTACTCTCAACGAATAAGAGGGACAAACCCCTCTTGACTTCATACGTCTCTCACAATCACCTTGTACTATACCTGATCTTAGACGTATGTACTATCATGTTTCAGAGCAGCGAAGAACTAAGTCAAAGTATAATAGTTGGTGAATTTCAAGACCCAATATGTATCTCAGGTTGGAGGATACTATGATATTCGCCTTTTACTCAAATTTACTTATGATCAATCAGAAAGATTCCATGTAGTAACATTTGAGAGCGGGTCAGTTCAATATTTATATACCATAAATATCTATAAACCTTGGCAGCAACCTTTTGCTCTATATTCATACCTTATGAATATCTACCAATCCAAGTTCATAATAGTCTTACCTTCATACTTGTTCCCACAATTATGAGCGACTACGGATATTTAGAATAATTAACTTATTCATGGATTTAAACATACTAAAATGGAACGTAACTCAAAATGTCATAATGATAAACCATAATCATATGAATGAGTGAAAATAACAATTGTTCCATATCCAAATACAAAATTAGATCATATCCAATCACTAGAATATCGAAGTCCTAAGGCACAAGTGTGACCTTCATGCTTTGGCCTTTCAAGGAGCTTCGTGAGTGGATCCGCAATGTTTTGCTCGGTGTGAACTTTGCGAATACATATCTTTCCTTTCTCAACTTCATCCCTTATGTAGTTGAACCTCCGCTCAATGTGCCTCGTCTTTTGATGAGCACGAGGTTCTTTGATTTGGGCAATCGCACCCTCGTTGTCACAATAGATTTATAGAGGGTCCTGAATGGTACGGACCACCCCTAGGTCGGCAATGAATTTCCTAATCCACGCAGCTTCTTGAGTTGCCAATGAGGTGGCGATGTATTCCGATTCTGTGGTGGACAAAGCTACCACATCTTGTTTCGAGCTCTTCCAAGAGACTGCTCCACCGTTCATAACTAAAACATATCCCGATTGTGATCGAGAATCATCTCGATCAATTTGGAAACTCGCATCCGTGTAACCCTTTACGACGAGTTCCTCCTCACCCGAACCGTATATTAGAAACATATCCTTAGTCATGCTAAGGTATTTCAATATACTCTTGACCGCCATCCAATGGCTACTTCCAGGATTATGTTGGAATCTACTTGTCATGCTTAAAGCGCATGACACATCCGGTCTAGTGCATTCCATTGCATACATGATGGATCCAATAGCCGATGCGGATGGGATCCCATTCATTTTATCTTGCTCTTCCTTTGAGCTTGGACATTGAGACGCACTCAATATCGTTCCTCTTTGAATAGGTACCAAACCTCTCTTAGAGTTCTCCATCTTGAACCTTTTCAAGATTTTGTAAATATATGCACTTTGGTTTAAACCTATCAACCGCCTTGATCTATCCCTATAGATCTTTATTCCGAAAATATAGGCGGCTTCACCAAGATCTTTGATGGAAAAACAACTTCCAAGCCATGCTTTTACACCTTCCATGGTTGGAATGTCATTCCCAAATAGTAGTATGTCATCAACATACAATACTAAGAAGGTAATGATGCTCCCAATAGCTTTCTTATATACACAAGCTTCATCACCATTTTTTGATGAATCCAAATTTCTTAACTTCTTCATCAAAACGGTAATTCCAACTTCTAGATGCTTGTTTCAATCCATAGATTGATTTCTTTAACTTGTATACTTTGTTAGGATGTTGTGGATCGACAAAACCTTCGGGTTGAACCATATAGACATCTTCCTCAAGATGCCCATTTAGAAAAGCGGTTTTGACATCCATTTGCCATATCTCATAGTCATAATGTGCGGCTATGGCAAACAATATCCTAATAGACTTTAGCATTGTTACGGGAGAAAAAGTTTCATCATAGTCAACCCCTTGAGTTTGAGTGAAACCTTTTCCTACAAGTTTTGCTTTATAAGTATCCAAGTTTCCATGCATATCGGTTTTCTTCTTGAAAACCCACTTACTTCCAACCGGTTTGGAATTAAGAGGTGGTACAACTAAATCCCATACTTGGTTGTCATGAATGGATTGCATCTCTACGTTCATGGCTTCAAGCCATTTGTCACAATCGGATTGTGACATTGCATCACGGTATGTGGTGGGTTCATCCGAATGTACCACATAGCATCCATCTATGAAAAATCCATATCTTTCGGGTGGATGTCTAATTCTACCGGATTTACGAACATTTAGTGTGTTTTGATCAACCATTTCATCATTCTCAACAACCTCTTGTTGATTGCTAGTGTCAACCAAACGTGTATCGGCTTGTGGTTCTCGATCCTCCTCGAGTTCCACTGTTCTACTAGTACCTTCCATAAGGAACTTAGTTTCCAAGAACTCGGCCTTTCGAGCAACGAACACTTTTTGCTCGGTTGGGTTGTAGAAATAATATCCCATGGAGTCCTTGGGATATCCTACAAAGATACACTTAGTGGACCGACTTTCAAATTTGTTTTGGGTGTTGTTCTTGACATAAGCCTCACAACCCCATACCTTTAAATATGTTAATGATGGAGCCCTTCCATTCCATATTTCAAAAGGTGTCTTGTCCACTTTCTTGGTTGGGGCCATATTTGGAATACGGGCCGCGGAGAGCAAAGCGAAACCCCAAAACGATAGAGGCAATGTGCTTCTAGCCATCATAGATCGAACCATATCTAATAGAGTTCGATTTCTCCTCTCGGACACACCATTATGTTGTGGTGTTCCCGGTGGAGTAAGTTGTGAGATAATCCCACAACTTCTAAGATGATCTTGGAAAGCATCACTTAGGTATTCACGTCCTCTATCCGAACGAAGTACTTTGATGGTTTTATCGATTTTATTTTGTACTTCATTTTGGAAGATTTTGAACATTTCAAAAGCTTCATCTTTGTGTCTTAACAAGTACACATACCCATAACGAATATAGTCGTCAATAAAGGTAATGAAGTATCTTTCACCATTCCTTGTCATTGCCTTAAAATGACCACATACATCCGAATGTATGATACCTAATAAGTCTTTTGCCCTTTGGTTTGTTCCACTAAAGGGGTCCTCGGTCATCTTTCCTAATATACAAGACTCGCATTTATCGAATGAATCATCGCTTGATTCCAAAAGACCATTCTTTTGAAGTGTATGCATGCGATCTTTGTTTATGTGACCAAGACGACAATGCCAAAGATAAGTCTTACTCAAATCCATTTTGAGACTTTTGGTGCTTGATTGGTACAACATGTTATCATAAGATGTGTTATCATGAACTAATTCATAAATGCCATTAGATGGCATTGCTTTAAAATAAAATACATCATTTATGAAAACATAAATACAATCATCCATAAACTTAAAATCATAACCATATTGTCTTAACAAGGAAACGGAGATAATATTCCTAGTCAAACTAGGAGTATACAAAACATTATTTAAAATAACTTCCAAACCATTTGGAAGCTTCAAAATGTAGTCCCCTCGGGCTTCGACAACAACCTTTGCTCCGTTGCCCATGAAGAGACTAATATCTCCCTTCTTGAATCCTTCATTTCCTTTGAACCCCTGCAACAAATTGCAAATATGAGTTCCACATCTGGTATCCAATACCCATGTGTTAGAGAAAATAATATTAAGATCAACATGAATCATGAAAGTTGTACCCGAGGTTTGCCCCGCATCCCTCTTAGCTTTCAACTCTTTTAGATAGGTTGGACAATTCCTCATTCAATGCCCTATCTCCCGACATCCAAAACACGGATCCTCCGCGCAAACCTTTGGCTTCTTTTCTTTTGGTTTGGGTGGTCCCGCTTTCGCCTTTCCCTTGAACTTAGCCATGACTTGTCCCTTACTTTTGGCAACCTTTGCCTTAGGTTCCGGGTGATGCCTCTTCCTATTGTTTCCCTCATTGATCGTGAGAACAGGTAAAACCTTTTTACCCATTCCCGTCTCGGCCGTCTTGAGCATGGCATGAAGCTCACCAATGCTCTTGTCCCACCCATTCATGTTATAATTCATAACAAAAGTCTCAAATTTCTTGGTTAGCCTATTTAGGATCAAATCCGTGGCTAACTCGTTTGAGACGCGGCAATTAAGGCGCTCGAGACGATCAATGTGGTTTTTCATCTTAAGCACATAGGAGGAAACGGATTGGGTTTCTTCCATACGAGATGCATGAAGCGCTCAAACCGTTTCGAAGCGTTCCACCATAGCTTGTGTAAGGAAAATTTCCTTAAGTTGGGTGATCATGTCGTATGCCCCATGAAGTTCAAAATCCTTTTGAATTTCGGGAATCATACTTCCCAACATGAGGCAAGAAACTTGCACGGAATCCTCATTGTGCTTTACCCAATTGTTATAGTTATCGGCATCGTCAATGCTAGGTTCTTCGGGAAGATGTTCGTCTATCACGTAATATTTCTTTTCTTGCTTGAGAACGATTCTCAAGTTTCGATACGAATCCATAAAGTTGGTATAGTTTAGACGATCCTTATCGAGAATAGATCTAAGTGATAGGTTGTTAACAGGTGGAATAATAACGTTAGGTGGATTGTTGATTGCGGCCATCTATAAATATAACAAAGCTCAATTTTAGTATTTTCGATATCAATAATTAATTTTAATCGTTAATACCCTTTATGTCTCCTAGACAATTAATGATTAAAATCTAGAACCCAACGTTACATTCAAATAGTAGTTAGGTGACCTTTATCCTACTATTTAAATTAACAAGGTAGTCAATGTTTGACAATTGCAACCCTTTGCAACTTCTAGTTTTATGGGATCGGTTAAACATCTTATGTTTAGTTGGCATGTTTAATCCCATAAACACCATTGTATACCATGCTTCGGTGACCCTATTCACATGGTTTCCAATTTAAGTCGTCCTACTTATACACACGTGTGAGTTTACATATACAAGTGGTTAGGTGACCTTTATCCCACTTATATGGTAAACCCACCTCAAACTCCCAAGTTTCCTCCAACATGGTTAGGTGACATTTATCCCATATCAAGTTCCCAAGTGATTCGAGTGTTGTATAAAAGGAAGGTGTTCGACTTATTTTATAAAAGGGATTTTAGTTTTCTAAATTCTAGATTGGAAAAGCTTTTATGTACCTTTCATTTGCATGCATTCAAATGTATGGTATTAAGTTGAAAAACCCATTTTCAAAATTCCTATTAATAAAACCCATTTTATTATGAAATCATTATACTTTAATAAAACCAATTTTTATTACCTAACGATTTCTAAGGAACCAATTTTATACTAGTTGTTGATTTTAAGTAGTTAGCAAACCATATTGCAATAACACAAACAAAAGAAAATCAACCATGCAAGCATAAAACATACAACCACAAGTTCATAACCATAGCCTCCTAATGTTGACTACACTTGTTGACCGAAGACAAGTGTGTCAAAAAGGTCTTTCTTAAGGGACCCGAAAGGACATAATCTTGTGTCGGTGAACTCCCACTTGATCCCGCATCCAAATGCTCCAAGTGTTCACCCCCGTGTTGTGGTCTCCACTTTATTTGGGATTCTATCCTGGCATCTTCTTTTACAAAATATGTCCTAATACATTTTTCTAGTAAAAAAAATGCATCTAATATACTTATTATTACAAACCAAATGAATGAATAAATAGATTACAAACCCAAATAAATATTACAACCATATCGAATGAACAAACAACCACTTGAATAAACAAACACATCAACACAATCATTCAACCAAACACAAGGCCATGGCTAGGTTATGAACATCCAATACACATCCAAATGTGCAATAATACAAGACCAATATGGTTCCCCCTTTTCCCTCAAACTTTCGGCCCAAAAAACAACCAAACGGAAAGTTTCGGGTTTGTGTCCAAACAACACAATCAATCATCCAAATGACTTAGTTTTTCAAGATTACCGCATGCATGTAAAGTATAACCTTGAAAAACCATGGGGTAGCCAAAACCCCTAAAATTTTCGCCAAATGGTAAAACCCCACCATAAACCTGAAAATTTTCGAGTTTAATGAAGCATGCATCCGTATAAGTAGCTCTTGATGCCATTGTTAGGTTTTAACAAGATTATCAAAGTGATAAAACCTTACTTTTACTAAAAACGCAGCGGATAAATGTTTTAAATCTTGTTAGTTTATAGTGTATAAAACCAATTTTATACATGCAAAACCCAAACCCGGATCCTTATACGAAATACATACTATCAAACACATGCATGTCACTATAAGTTCATGCATGTTAAACTACCTTTCAAGTAAACCAAAAACCGGGTGAAGAAAGAGTGATTGAAAGGCAAGAACTTGAATATGGAAGCTCCTCAAGCTAGCATACCCCAAGCCTCCGACAATACACCTTTGTTTAGCTAGGATTCACTTGAAAAACCTCCTCCTCCTTGATGTTTTTCCTTGTGGCCGAAAATGGGAGAGAAAAGGAAGAGAGGAATGTTTTGTTACTTGCAAAAAATTGTAAGAATGAATGAAAGTGAGTTAGGGAGTTAATGGAAGCACCACCCATGGCACCCACTCACATCCAATGCATGTCTCCACTAAAGAAAACATAATAATATAAAATAAAAGGTGTAAGAGAGTAAAGGGGCGGGGGGCACCCTCTCACCCATTTCAAATTTTATATATATTTTTGTCTTTAAATAAGTTTTATATCATAAAACTCACATTGTGCTATTTCCCAAAGTAAATATAACACAATATAGGTAACATGCTTGGTAACCATTATTAACATATTGTTATTTAACCATCTTAAGTAACACTATGGAATGCTCTCTCTTAAAGTATAAATCATCCATATGATTTATTTATTTCACAAGTACAATGTATTTAGAAACCCCTTTCCAAATAACTCAAGTGTTAATATTTGTTTGTTATGATCATATCATATATAAACAAATATTATTGGTGTTTGGATCATAACGTACTAGCCACATAAATAATGATATGTGTCTTGGGCAGACCGAGTCCAACACATACACACCATTATTTTTTTTATATTTTTTACAAGAAATATATATATATATATATATATATGTATGTAAATATTAGTAGTCTTATAGATATGGTTCTCGATCGTAGTATCTCCATGTGATATTCTCCCCAATTTTTCTCAGTCTGTTGCCGGTTTCAATCAGCTCTTCCCCATAGTGACAGAGTTCTGTTGTCATCTCCGTTGTCATTGTGGGGTAATTGGCCGTTTCGGCTTGGAATGGTGCATACGGATTTATCATCATCGTATGGAATTGTCAATCATTTGTCCACCATTCCTCTAACTGATATTGGTTTGATAGTTCATAAGGGGGGAGTATGTTCTCTTGGGTTTGAGTCGGTAAGGATGGGTTTATGAAGGTTCCTGGACCTGCCTCATCAATTATAGGTTGAAAGATTTTGCATTGATCTAGGCATCCGCCTAGTCTTTCTTGCATTGGTATTTGAGAAGGTGGTTACGGTTGAGAGGGTTATGGTTCAGTTGGTGGTTGAGGTTGAGGTTGAGGTTGAGGTTGTGGTTGTGGTTGTGGTTGTGGTATTGGGACTATTACTCTTCTCTTTTGTTTTCTTATTCCTCTTTGCAAGTCCTTATATCTTCTTCTTCTTTTCCGGTTTGACTGGGTTGAGGCCTGGGCTTTAAATACCATTGGCTCATTTGTATTTTTTTCATTTGAGGGATTTCCTATCTCCATATCCTCATTGTTGACGGATATACTTTCAAAGGCTTTGATGAGCTCACTCATGCTGTTAATCAAGAATAATAAAACAACGAACTCCAAAAGAAAATTCATATTATTTATTTTAACGTGTGTTTAGAATCTTATTTATATGGTTAACACATAGGTTAATACATTTATTTCCTAACACTTAATTTTAAGATTAGGTATTGTTAAAATACCCATATTGGTTAAACCAGTGGCTCTATACCACTTCAGCTGTCACAGCCCTGACCCCTATACCCCAGGAGGGAAGCCATGAACATCGAGTGGTGGTATCAGTGTTTATTAAAATAATTTCCAACGGGATATTTCATCATAACCGTAGTTAGGAAAAATGATCAGAGTTATAAAAACACCATGATTATTATTTCATAAACTGGGATTAAAACCTATTTTTATACAAACATAAATTTTATAGGGATAAACCCTAATTTACAAAAACACGCTTTATTCTGGTGACAGGCCACTTATTTAAGCTGGAAGCCCGCATAAATCATTCCTTTGTCTCTAACAAGTCACCTAAAACATGTTAAAAAATATGTGATCAGTAGGAAATACTGGTGAGTACATTCATTTGTAAATGACACATTTATAGTTACAACATCAAAATATTTTTATATCTGTCTGCTTACAAATTACCAAAAGGTACTTGTCACTCGACCGTATCTATGATTATGGTCATATTACTTATTGCTAACACTTGTCCAATAAATAACGCTTAATAGTCCAGTAGGCATCCATTGTATACAAAACCCCACAATACTAGTATTAACTATCCCGTAAGTCTACAAAGACTTAATCACTGTAATGGAATTAAAATCTTTGAAAATATATTTGAAAACATTTGGACTATCTGTCATGAGTTTAATAGGTTTAGGAAAGCATCATGACAGTATTGGAAAATCAATTGTCTCACGTGAATGTGAGTTGTATAAAACTCGAATATCTCACCTTGAAAGTTTACAATTAACAAGTCTTCTGATATTAAGCACCTAGGTTAAGCACAATGTAGTATATCTAAGTTAGTATAAACCCCATAATCATAATGATAATTACGAGACTAGAAATTTTACTGGCACAATGTCTTACCTTGTTCAGGTAGAGCTTTTGGATTCGCGTTTAAAAGTTTCTTTCAATTGGAGAGGGTATCGTTAAGACCACTCAGGTATTATACCAACTTCTAAATATAGAAAAGTAAGAGATATCTGAGTTTTTAGACAAAGTTTGAATGTCTGGGTCCCAACCTATATATTCTTGAATCTGCGTACGTTCGCGTAGCGTGAACTAACAAACAAAATGGTTCTCGTAGCGCGAAGTGGTGATAGGGCTGTCGAGTCAGCCCTAGCTATCCCACGTGGCGCGACACGTGGCAGGAAACGTGTCACTGTTGCGCCCATCGCACTTCACCCGAGCCCGTGTCGGTGCCCGAGCCTGTGCACACACGCGTGCGCATATGGGTGTGCTTTGCCACATAAGAATATTATCATATGAGTTTTCTTCCTTATAAAGAGTTTAAAAGTTTTATAATCTTGCGAGGTGGGACAAGAACTCACAATATTTTTTATACCAAGGTGGAAGCATTCCACTTTCTTTCCACCACCAATGTAGGATAGAAATTTACTTCTTTTACTTTCTCCATTCTTCCTTTTGCTTATTTTATTTCTTCACTTTTCCTTTTTATTTCGTTTTGATTGTTTTATGGTTTGTAATAGTGTATATCATAAAAAAAATCTAAGGCTAAACCGATATTTTTTTTGAAACCAGGATACTAGATAAACGTTTTGATTTTTTTACTTTTTTTATTTTGCGTTCTTTTTTGTTTTACAATTTTTGTTTAATTTTTAATTTACTTTTTTTGAAGGGATTTTTTGAGTGGTCTAAAATAGTTCTCAAAGTTCTTAATTTTCAAATGGTTCTAACACAATCCCAATCATATATGTGTGTGTGTGTGTGTCTATATATATCTATATATATGAGAGATTTCTTTTGAGAACCACTTTGAGTTTTAAGAACTCGAAAGAACTAAACGTAAAAATTTTTTTTGAACTTTTTTTACACATGCGTAATATATGTAGGTTACATATACGTAAAAAAAAATTGCAGAATTTTTTATGCACCGAGTCGACTTTTTACATATGTGTAATGGACGTAAAAATTAGTGTTATCACTTGCATCTTTATTCTCTCTGATACTTTAATTTTTTAATCAGATTTAATCTCAACCACATAATATAATCTATTTAATTAAATGTGTGGTTAAGAATGGAGTTCTTAAGTTCTTAATACTCAACAAGGTTCTAAAAATATCTTTCCCCTATATATATATAATATATTTATAATTTGATTATTAATAATAAAATAATGGCTTAGATTAGTTATCATAGTTATCAATGCATATTTGGTTTCTTAAAAATGAACGTATCTTGTAAAATGTACTAATTTTTTATTTTTTTGAAAAATAAGCTTCAATCAACAAAACAAGCCACATGCCAGTCTTCAAATCAAGAACTGCATGGAAAACCAGAAATTACAACAATATAAGAACGGAATCGTACCAATCCTTCTATTCTATACATTTGAATTTAGATCTATTTCTAATCCAAAAAAACGAACTAGCTTTAATCTTTGCGATAACATCCACCATTTCTCATGTTTCTGCAACTTCAAACCTTTTGTTAAAGAGAGTAAATCCCTAACCTCAAATGCATAGAGAGGAGGTAACCTACACAAGCTCGCCACCCGATCCCACACCTCCAATGCAAAAATGCAAGTAGTAAACAAGTGGGCCAATGATTTTGTATAATCGCCACATAATGGGCAATTTATATCTTGTAAAATCATACCTCTCTTCGTCAATTCCGCCTTAGTTCGGAGTCTATCTAATTCCGCTCGCCATGCCAAGACATAGCACTTCAAAGGGATCCATCCATTCCATCTCATTTTATAAAAATCGCTATAATTCTGATCCGAAATAAATAGTTGTTTAACCGCATATACCGTAAAATTGTTGGGCCTCCACCTACCCATTTCCACGAATCCACTCCCTGAACCCATTCGTAATCATGGATTTGCTCCAAAAGCCTAAAAAGTTCTCCAACCTCCTTAGCTGTCGTCGGTTCTCTTTTCCAATTGCATTTCAAATTTTTGACGGTGCTTCCAAAGGTTATTCTATTTTCTACCATACAATCTTTATATTTTTCTAATCTAAATAGATTAGGACATGATTCTCGAAGAGGCGTTTCCCCAATCCACAAATCGCACCAGAACCTTATAGACTTGCCATCTCCAACTAAACAATAGAAAAAAGAATTTAGCTTCCTACCATTTGAAATACATCTTTCTCCCACCTTCACAATCTCTTTCCAACATCCAGAACAATTGGAGGCAACGGCATGCGATAACCAATTGTTTTTACTTCTGTGACATTCTACAATGACCCGCTTCCACAAACTGTTTGCTTCTTTCTTGAATGTCCAATGCCATTTAAGAAGCAAGGCTTCGTTAATTTCTTTAAGACGGCTAATTCCCAAACCACCCACCTTTTTAGGTCTTGCAACTCTATCCCACGCAACCCAATTAATTTTTTTGTCTTCACTCGTGCCACCCCGAAGAAACCTCCTCATAATACCTTCCAATTTATTAATCACAGTCACGGGGGCTTTAAAAATCGAGAAATAATATATGGGCAGATTTTCCAACACTGATCTAATTAGTGTAACCCTCCCCCCGATAGACAACAGTTTGGATTGCCAAGATGCTAGACGCGTCTCCATCACATTAATCACCGGCAACCAATTGGTAATGCGATTCATGTTCGCACCCACTTTTATACCGAGATAATTAAAAGGAAAAATACCTCTTTTACATCCCAACACGCCAAGCATATTTTCCACCTCGGTGTCAGTCATCCCTAAACCAAAAAGGTTAGATTTATGAAGATTGATTCGCAACCCCGAACATAAGTAAAAGATCCGAAGAATTCTAGCATATTCTCCAAGTTTTCTCTCGACCATTCCCCCAAGATAAACGCATCATCTACATAAAATAAATGAGTAATATCTTGTTCATTCTCCGAAAGTTGAACTCCCGAAAGCTCACCAATCGAATTTGCTTTTTTTAGAACCCACGAAAGTGCTTCCATGACAATCAAGAAGAGAAACGGGGAAATCAGGTCTCCTTGTCGGAGGCCTTTCTCACAGTTGAACTCAAAAGTTGGTGACCCATTTACTAGAACCGCCGATTGAGCTGACTCCAAAATCCCTCTAGTCCCTAGAACCCACCGATCTGTGAAACCCATTTGCAAAATTATGGATAAAAGAAAGTTCCAATTCACATTATCATATGCTTTCTCAAAGTCGATCTTCAATAAAAATGCCTTTTTGTTTTTATTCTTAAACCATCCCAAAAGCTCATTCACAATCAAAGGCCCATCCAAAATGAAACGGTCACCTAAAAACGCCGATTGATTCTCCGAGATCACGAACCCCAAAACCTTTTTGAGACGATTAGCAAGGACCTTAGAGATCACTTTACTAATAATCCGTATAAGGGTAATAGGTCTATAATCTTTGAGATCCAAAGGGGTGCAAACTTTAGGAATCATAGTTATAAAAGCCGACCCACAACCAAAACTAGTCAAACCTGCCTCATGAAAGTCGGAAAAAATATTATAAAAGTCATTGTAACACCCCGTAACCGCAGCGGAAACGTAAACGGGATGCAACAGACACGTCTGATATCAACAGCATTGCTTATAAAGAAAACACCACTACATTAATTCACATCATATTACATTGTTCCGAGTTTAGTTACTGTCTAGGTGTTAACACATAGGTTTTACCAACAGTACATTAACATATTTAACACAAAATGATCACTAAACTTCCACAAAAAGCACGCGTCATCAAGCATGTAGCACTTACTCCAGTTTGGGAGTACCTAGAAAGCATGTAAAGAAAACGGGTCAACTACGAATAGTTGGTGAGTTTCATAATTTGAATAAACCATGATAAATCCATATCATAATATAATAGTATCGATGTAATTATGCTGAGCCCACAAGCGAAACCTCTGTCTGGGGACACTATTAACCCAGTACAGTACTCATTCCGGGGACAATGTTAACCCAGAAACACTTCTAGGGACATCTGGGGACACTGTTAACCCAGTACTGTACCCATTCCGTACGATTTCCGTATAATCAAATATTTATAAATACACGCAAATCCATGCGTTCAGTATGTACTTAAACATTTTATTAGTAACATGCTTTCCGCCACGGGAAAATATTTGAAAACTATTCAGAAAAAGGGGCTCGTGAAACTCACCTTATCGTAGGCAATTAGGTATCACAGTACACCAGCTAATAGTCCGGATCTGTAATACGATCCCTAAGTTCGTTAATATACAATCACTATTAACATAACTTTAACCGTGTTAACCGGTACATCTGGGGACACCGTTAACCCAGTACTGTAACCGT
The DNA here is from genome assembly GCF_021521415.1 of Bidens hawaiensis. Taxonomy (NCBI): domain Eukaryota; kingdom Viridiplantae; phylum Streptophyta; class Magnoliopsida; order Asterales; family Asteraceae; genus Bidens; species Bidens hawaiensis. Next base: position 21,488 of record NW_027506476.1, read on the forward strand.
TCCGGGGGCAATGTTAACCCAGAAGCACTTCTCAGGACTCAGATTGTGATATCGTTTAGAGTTCAACAGTCAAAATTACTAATAGTTTGTTTTGCGTGCCTAGCACGGTTATCTGTTTTTACGTTTCAAAAATGAGTTTGGTCACACACGACCCGAAAATAGTGGTTGACCGATAATTTATTTAAAGCCGTGAAATTAGAGCTCGGTTTAGAAGCCCCGATTGGCCGCGGGACCCGTTTCCGTCTTTAATGCACCGGAAACTGTTAAATCGGGTAAAAATTACTCAAATCATCCGAATTATTTTCGGATGATTCATTTTTACTTATTTAACTCAATTATATGATAATAGTTCATTTTTAGGGTTTTTATACACCAGTCAGCTCGCTTATGCGAACTTTACCGGTTTACGCGTTTTAAGCTTTAAAAGTTTGTTTTTATTTTCTATTTAGCACAAATAATTATCCGTTTAGATTCGGATCTTGATTTTTTGCACAAATCACTTTTTGACAGTGGGGAATTTTATAAAAATATTTCCAGAATTAATTTTTATATTTAAAATTTATTTATCTATTTTTAAACACCATTTAAACACCAAATATGTCTTAAATACTAAACGACCTTAAAAAAATCCCAAATTTTTCCTGGATGACCCCTGCCATCCACATAGCCACCTGTAATTTTTCCAGACCCAAAATCTCATTTTACATGCCATTTTCACTAAAACCGAGCTAGAAAACCCTAGAACTCGTTTAACCGAAAAGCCTACTTAGGCTTCTCCAACTGACCTCAAATTTTGTGTGTGACTTAAACACGTTATAAAAAGCTTATCTGGAATTTTCCAGAATTTTTCATGATATTTAACTATTTTTCACCATTTTTGGCCAAAACCGAGTATTAAATTCACCAAATATTCATCATTTGTCCAAAAATTACCAAAAATTCACAGAACTCATATTTTCATATATCTAACATCTCTGTAAAATTTCATGACCTAACTCTACGTATATCACAATCTGTCCCAAAACACAACAACATACAAAAACCGAACTACCTTGAGTTTCTAGCTTCAAATCGCAAGAATCTCGCTTTCTAGCCTTTGCTATCAACTAGATACAACACCTACAAGCACAATAACACCACACCAAGCAAGTCACATCCACAATCAAGCCATTTCTTTCATGGTTTCGGTTATGCTTTAAAAACAAAGATTTAACCGTAAAAATTCGTTTCTTGTTCGTTTAACTCCTTTCTTGGACCAAGATCCCTTGTATAACCCGTATACATCACTTGATCATGCAAGAATCGGTTTTCATCTTTGAAACCTCATTTTCTTGCAAACAAACTCAAGAAACGAAGATGAACACGTATATAACACGATTTTTACCTCGGTTTTCTTGCTCAAATTCCGGATTTTTGGATGTTAAAGTGGAAAGAATTGAAGGATGTTGGGAGATTTGGTGAGAAAAAAGAAAATAAGAATGGAAATGGGGACCTTGAGTCCGATCGGCATTAAGGGAGGGGTGGGGTGGGACCCACCTCTCCATTTTTAACCACATATTGAGATTTCTGTAATCTAGATAATGTTTTGGATAATCTGGTTCAGTTCGTTTTTCAGTTAAACGTTTAATTCGGCTTAAAACGAGGCTAAAACGGTCGTTTTTCGGCTTAAAAATGAAATTTATATAAAACCGATTTAAAAACTTCAAAAAACTTAAACCATGACTTTCATTAACTTAAAACATCATATTATTAATAATTGCGCATCTTTTTCGGCTTGATCGATCGTCTCTTGCTCGGTTTGGTATTAAAGGTTTCGTATAACGTACCGGCGTACCATTAAATCGAAATTCTTTTTCTGTGCTTTAATTCACTTATCCCGAAGCTTTAATACTTCGTAAACATTACTAAATATCATATATCTCGTCTATAATGTATCCTCGATTCGTTCGGGCTTCAATAACCGTTAATCGGTTAATCGTATTTCCAATACGATTAATTGTATAATCGAGTATAATTCGTACTATGAATCATACATACTCGTATAAACGCATCATAATTCACATATTCATTATTAAATAACACATAAATAGTATATACCGGTTAGGGTATACCTGATTTTGCCGGAATCGTTACATTCTCCCCCCGTAACAGAAATTTCGTCCTCGAAATTTTACGCGTCGACTACTTCCTTTTGAGGAAATAGATAGGGGTATTTCTTCCGGAATTCGTCCTTTCGTTCCCATGTATATTCTGGGCCTCGATGCGAATTCCATCTAATTTTGACCAACGAAATCTTATTGTGTCTAAGTTGCTTGATTTTCCCGTCTACTATTTCTATGGGTTCCTCTACGAAATTGAGCTTATCACTTATTTGGACACCCTCTAAAGGTAACACCGATGTCTCATCCGCCAGACATCTTTTCAAGTTCGATACGTGAAACACGTTGTGAACTGCACTCAGTTCATCGAGTAGTTCTAATCGGTATGCTACGGGACCGATCTTTGCAGTAATATTGAATGGTCCAATATATCTCGGGGCTAACTTCCCCGCCTTTCCAAATCTGACAACGCCCTTCCAAGGTGATACTTTCAAATACACTTTATCACCTTTCTCAAACGACAACGGTTTTCTACGGGTATCGGCATAACTCTTCTGCCGATCCCGCGCGGCTTTCAGATTGTTCCTAATTTCAAGGATTTTGCTGGTCGTTTCCTGGACCAGGTCTGATCTAATAACCTGAGTGTCACCCACTTCAGTCCAGCAGAGTGGTGATCGGCACTTCCGACCATACAATGCTTCGTAAGGCGCTGCCTTTATATTGCTATGGTAACTGTTATTATAGGAAAATTCAACGAGTGAGAGATGTTGATCCCAATTTCCTTTAAAATCCAGTACGCATGCACGAAGCAAATCCTCCAGAGTTTGGATGGTCCTCTCAGATTGACCATCGGTCTGAGGGTGGTAAGCTGTGCTTAGATCAATACGCGTTCCCAGCGCTTCTTGCACAGCTTGCCAAAGATTGGAGGTGAAATGGCTATCCCGATCGGAGATGATTGAGATGGGTATCCCATGACGAGATACAATTTCATTTATATAAATCTGCGCAAGTCTCTCAGTGTTATAATTATTCCTAATCGGGATAAATGTGCCGATTTGGTTAATTGATCCACGATTACCCAAATTGCATCATGTCCTCGGGACGTCTTAGGGAGATGTGTCACAAAATCCATCGTGATTTGCTCCCACTTCCATTCGGGAATTTTCGGTTGTTGTAACATCCCCGAGGGTTTCTGGTGCTCCGCCTTAACTCTCGCACAAGTCGTACATTTACCGACATACGTTGCGATATCCTTTTTCATACCCGGCCACCAATAGAACTCCTTCACATCCTTGTACATCTTATCCGATCCCGGATGTATGGAATATTTCGATCTATGCGCTTCGTCTATGATTAAATCACGAAGGTCATGGAGGGTCGGGATCCAAATCCGATTTTTGAAATAGAGAATTTCGTCCACGCGCAGTTCGAAATTCTTCTCATTGCCGTAAAGTCCATCCTTTTCCAATTGTTCCTCTTTCAACGCCCCACGTTGAGCGACTCGAATCAGGTCCGAAAGGTTCGACTGGATTATCATCCCCAGTGCTCGCACTTGCAAGGGCTTAACCCGATCTTTCCTACTCAAGGCATCGGCTACGACGTTAGCCTTGCCGGGGTGATAACGGATTGTCACAGTCATAATCGCTTAACAACTCGACCCATCTTCGTTGCCTCATATTCAATTCTTTCTGATCGAATATGTGCTGCAAACTTTTATGATCGGTGAAGATGGTGCACTTCGTACCGTAGAGATAATGTCTCCAGGTTTTAAGTGCGAAGATAACCGCTCCCAGTTCTAAGTCATGAGTAGTGTAATTTTTCTCGTGTACTTTTAACTGTCGGGAAGCATAGGCTATAACCTTATTATTCTGCATCAACACGCATCCTAACCCTCTACGCGATGCGTCACAATACGCGACAAAACCATCGTCTCCATCAGGGAGACTTAAAATCGGCGCTTGGCACAATTTTTGTTTTAGCGTTTGAAACGCCGTCTCCTGCTCTTCTCCCCATTCATACTTTCGATCTTTTTGAGTCAGGAGAGTTAAAGGTTGGGCGATGCTGGAAAAGTTCTCTATGAATCGACGATAATATCCAGCTAAGCCTAAGAATTGGCGGATTTCCTTTGGCGTTTTAGGCGCTTGCCAATTCTTAATTGCTTCAATCTTACTCGGATCAACGTGTATTCCTTGATGGTTTACAACGTGACCGAGGAATTGCACTTCTTGTAACCAGAAGTTACACTTGGAGAATTTTGCGTACAACTTCTCCTGATTCAAAAGCTCTAAAATTTTACTTTTCGAGTAAATCAGAATATCGTCAATAAACACGATGACGAATTTGTCGAGGTAGGGTTTACAGACTCGATTCATGAGGTCCATGAACACTGCCGGCGCATTTGTTAGCCCAAAAGGCATAACTAAGAACTCGTAATGGCCGTAGCGAGTCCGGAATGCGGTTTTTGGGATATCTTCTTCCTGAATCCTAACCTGATGGTATCCCGATCTAAGATCGATTTTCGAGAAATAGCTCGCACCTTGCAGCTGGTCAAACAGATCATCAATTCGGGGAAGAGAGTACCTATTTTTGATTGTTAAATTGTTCAACTCCCTGTAATCAATGCACATTCTAAGGCTCCCGTCCTTCTTTTTCACGAATAATACCGGTGCACCCTACGGGGAATGACTAGGTCGTATGAATCCTTTATCCATCAATTCTTGCAACTGATTAGATAATTCTTGCATCTCGGACGGTGCAAGTCGGTAGGGTGCCTTAGCAACAGGGCCAGCTTGAGGTATTAAATCGATTCTGAATTCGAACTGTCGGGTTGGCGGTAATCCAGGAAGTTCTTCTGGGAAAACTTGTGGAAATTCGCGTACTACCGGGATATCATCCACCCGTTTCTCCTCGGAATCTGTGGCCATCAAGTTCGCTAGATACGCCACGCATCCCTGGCGTATGTATTTTAACACCTTGAGGTGGGATATAAATGATATCATTGTGCCCGACTTCTCTCCTTGCACTAACACCTCTTCGTCATCCGACACCCGGATCTTGACGATTTTCCTTTCACAGTTTATTTCTACTTTATTACGTGCTAACCAATCCATTCCCACTATCACGTCAAAACTACCTAATTCTACTGGTAATAAGTCAATCAGGAAGGATTGATCGTTCAGAATAAAAGGGCAATTCCGAACTATCTGATTAACTATCATGGTTTTACCGTTAGCGACTTCTACGGTGTAAGGTTCTATGGTTTCACTAATCGGAAGGTTTTCTATCGATAGGAATTTAACGGAGACAAAACTTCTATCGGCGCCCGTATCAAATAATACAGAAGCGTAATGATCTGAGACGAGGAATGTACCTGTCACTACACTGGGGTCCTGGCGTGCTTCGTTCGCCCCCATCACAAATGCTTGGCCTCTCGCCGGATTGGACGACGATGCCTGACCCACGGTTTGCCTCCCAATTCCTCCCTGGTTCAGTTTAGGACAGTATCTCTTGAAGTGATCAGTGCCGCCGCATTCAAAGCAAGCACAGCTGGTGGTCATCATTTGGTTTCCTTGTGGGTTTTGTTGTCGGGCTGGTTGGGTCCTAAATGGCTGCGCACGGATAGGTTGCGGTTGTCGGTTCAGATTGTTCAAGTTTGCCATACATCTCGGTGCGTAGTGCCCATCCCTGCCACACCGATGGCACACTACCCCCTGCACTCGCCACCATGCTGGTAACCGATTTTCCACACCTAGGAAACGTCCTTGTCTGCGGTTCCTGCCTTCCGCCTGAACTAGTCATGGCGTAGTTCTGGGCAGCGGGCCGAGCACGTTTATTTTGTTGCTTCTCCTGAATCCTATTGTCATACGTACCTCGCTTTCCCCCAGCGGACTCTCCTGCCACCTTCAGTGACCCACTCCTCACGAAATCGTATGTGACGATACCAGCTTGTGTCACCGCACCCTCAAACGTCTGGTGTCCCCCAGCGTTGACTATACTCCTTACTACTGGAGTTAGTCCCCATATATAACGCTCAACCCTCTTTGACTCTGGGGTGACCAACCATGGCACCAATCGTGACAACTCATTAAATCGGTTCGTATAACCCAAGTGGTCTGCCCCCTGCATCTCCAGGTTCCACAATTCGTTTTCTAACTTCTGCAGTTCGTTTTTCAGGCAGAAATGTTCCAGAACAAGGGCCTTGAGTTCTGCCCAGGTCATGCAGTTTGTCGCTGCTTGACCGCGAGTCTGCACTATTGTGTTCCACCATGTCAAGGCATGGTCCGTGAACGTGCAGGTAGCATACTTAACAACATAATCCTCAGGGCAGTTACTGATGTTCACAACCGACTCTATTTTCTCAATCCACTTAACCAACCCATTTGGTCCCTCAGACCCGCTAAAATCTAGGGGCTTGCACAACATAAAATCTTTAATTGAACATCCCTTTGTTGCAGGAGTCGGTTCAGTGCAGTTCGTTTCTACACTAGGTATAGGGCCATTACTGTCTGTAACGACCACCCTAGGCGGTGCGTCATTACTCGGAATCGGGTTACCGTTCGGTGGAGGGTTCACATTTTGTTCCCCATCATTATTGGTGGTCGTTTGATTGCTCGCAGGGGCTGGATTGGTCGTATTATTAATACTGGCGGCGATGCGCGATACTATATCCGGTATCGCCGCCTCTAACTGACGAGCAATCAGACTGTCCACATCCACTTCTGACATTCGAGCTGACCGTTTTGGTGCCATTCTACACAACATTAAGAAAATACATATAATTAATACAATTTCCAATCTCAATACACAACACATATTCCATTCATTAATAAACATCAGTACATATTACATAAACATCAGTAGGCATTACATAAACATCAGCCCATAGATTAAGTTTTCATACATCGGTCCTACATCGGCATCATTTAGACATAACCCGCTATGGGTCAGTGCTTGAATGATACATCAATAGTATCTACAATGATATTCCCAAAATGAGACCCCCTATGGGCTAGTGGCTGTACTATAACTACCCAAGATTCACTCTATGTTAGCATCGCCACTAACTGCTTACACGGAGTATCAAAAAGCGGACCCTGACTACTACCATCCTAACAAACTAAACATGGTGGTATACCAACCACACCATCACTGCAACCATCACCACCAACACCGCCATCAAACCCCAGATCCGTGTCTCCATCCGGTCAATCATCCACTGGGAGTATGCGTCCTCCCTCCTCAGCTGAGCGATCGCATACTAGCTGTCCAGTATGCAGTCCGCCAAGTGATTCCTCCTCTGGATACCCACCGTCAAGGCGGTGGTGTGCTCATTCATCTGTTCGGTGAGCACTCGGAGCCATGCAGCCTCGGTGGAGGGACGCTCATCCCTCTCCAGCCTAGGGGTACCCCACACGGGTGGAGGCACAGGCTCGGGCTGGGGGCGGGAGGACTCGCCCCTGTGGAAAGTAGGTCTGGGTGGGGTAGAGGTAGGTGGGACATAGGGAACACTGAACCGCGCCGTGAGGCGGGGTCCGGGTCTGGGAGGGATAGGGGTGACCTGTGGTGCGGGTGGGGTGGGGGATCTGGCAACCCTAGTAGGGAAGGACAGGCTAGTACTCCTACGGCTAGTCTCATTAGGCTCAGGGCTGGATACTAGGCGTAAGCTTCTAGAGTCCCCGGAATTGGTCTCCTCCGGGTCCTCCTCCACTGTCAGACTTCGTGATCTCGACATCCTTACCTGTACACAAGTTAGCAAACATATAGTTCCTTCCATAATGTAAATCATAATTAAATTAATTTACACATACTTATACAACCCTGTCACATAAAATTATTATCATATACTTACACATATGTTGCCGATTTTACCTATTAATGTTCCCCGTGACTTCCCCTGAATTCCCTCGTGCGGACAAGTCTGTTATTATGTTTCGGACCACAATAACTCACTTGCCCATCCAAGTTCATCCAGATCTCGTCACTATAAATTATTAGTTGATATTCAGATCCTATAATACTTGAGCTACTGGTTATATTTTAGGTATCTTTTAAAGACGTCCTAATTCTTTATAACCAATGGCTCTGATACCAAGTTCTGTAACACCCCGTAACCGCAGCGGAAACGTAAACGGGATGTAACAGACACGTATGATATCAACAGCATTGCTTATAAATAAAACACCACTACATTAATTCACATCATATTACATTGTTCCGAGTTTAGTTACCATCTAGGTGTTAACACATAGGTTTTACCAACAGTACATTAACATATTTAACACAAAATGATCACTAAACTTCCACAAAAAGCACGCTTCATCAAGCATGTAGCACTTACTCCAGTTTGGGAGTACCTAGAAAGCATGTAAAGAAAACGGGTCAACTACGAATAGTTGGTGAGTTTCACAATTTGAATAAATCATGATAAATCCATATCATAATATAATAGTATCGATGTAATTATGCTGAGCCCACAAGCGAAACCTCTGTCTGGGGACACTGTTAACCCAGTACAGTACTCATTCCGGGGACAATGTTAACCCAGAAACACATCTAGGGACATCTGGGGACACTGTTAACCCAGTACTGTACCCATTCCGTACGATTCCCGTATAATCAAATATTTATAAATACACGCAAATCCATGCGTTCAGTATGTACTTAAACATTTTATTAGTAATATGCTTTCCGCCCCGGGAAAATATTTGAAAACTATTCAGAAAAAGGGGCTCGTGAAACTCACCTTATCGTAGGCAATTAGGTATCACAGTACACCAGCTAATAGTCCGGATCTGTAATACGATCCCTAAGTTCGTTACTATACAATCACTATTAACATAACTTTAACCGTGTTAACTGGTACATCTGGGGACACCGTTAACCCAGTACTGTAACCGTTCGGGGGGCAATGTTAACCCAGAAACACTTCTCAGGACTCAGATTGTGATATCGTTTAGAGTTCAACAGTCAAAATTACTAATAGTTTGTTTTGCGTGCCTAGCACGGTTATCTGTTTTTACGTTTCAAAAATGAGTTTGGTCACACACGACCAGAAAATAGTGGTTGGCCGATAATTTAATTAAAGCCGTGAAATTAGAGCTCGGTTCAGACGCGCCGATTGGCCGCGGGACCCGTTTCCGTCTTTAATGCACCGGAAACTGTTAAATCGGGTAAAAATTACTCAAATCATCCGAATTATTTTCGGATGATTCATTTTTACTTATTTAACTCAATTATATGATAATAGTTCATTTTTAGGGTTTTTATACACCAATCAGCTCGCTTATACGAACTTTACCGGTTTTCGCGTTTTAAGCTTTAAAAGTTTGTTTTTATTTTCTTTTTAGCACAAATAATTATCCGTTTGGACTCGGATCTTGAAATTTTGCACAAATCACTTTTTGACACTGGGGAATTTTATAAAAGTATTTCCAGAATTCATTTTTATATTTAAAATTTATTTATCTATTTTTAAACACCATTTAAACACCAAATATGTCTTAAATACTAAATGACCTTAGAAAAATCCCAAATTTTTCCTGGATGACCCCTGCCATCCACATAGCCCCCTGTAATTTTTCCAGACCCAAAATCTCATTTTACATGCCATTTTCACTAAAACCGAACTAGAAAACCCTAGAACTCGTTTAACCGAAAAGCCTACTTAGACTTCTCCAACTGACCTCAAATTTTGTGTGTGACTTATACATGTTATAAAAAGCTTATCTGGAATTTTCCAGAATTTTTCATGATATTTAACTATTTTCACCATTTTTGGCCAAAACCGAGTATTAAATTCACCAAATATTCATCATTTGTCCAAAAATTACCAAAAATTCACAGAACTCATATTTTCATATATCTAACACCTCTGTAAAATTTCATGACCTAACTCTATACGTATCACAATCTGTCCCAAAACACAACAACATACAAAAACCGAACTACCTTGAGTTTCTAGCTTCAAATCGCAAGAATCTCGCTTTCTAGCCTTTGCTATCAACTAGATACAACACCTACAAGCACAATAACACCACACCAAGCAAGTCACATCCACAATCAAGCCATTTCTTTCATGGTTTCGGTTATGCTTTAAAAACAAAGATTTAACCGTAAAAATTCGTTTCTGGTTCGTTTAACTCCTTTCTTGGACCAAGATCCCTTGTATAACCCGTATACATCACTTGATCATGCAAGAATCGGTTTTCATCTTTAAAACCTCATTTTCTTGCAAACAAACTCAAGAAACGAAGATGAACACATATATAACACGATTTTTACCTCGGTTTTCTTGCTCAAATTCCGGATTTTTGGATGTTAAAGTGGAAAGAATTGAAGGATGTTGGGAGATTTGGTGAGAAAAAAGAAAATAAGAATGGAAATGGGGACCTTGAGTCCGATCGGCATTAAGGGAGGGGTGGGGTGGGACCCACCTCTCTATTTTTAACCACATATTGAGATTTCTGTAATCTGGATAATGTTTTGGATAATCTGGTTCAGTTCGTTTTTCGGTTAAACGTTTAATTCGGCTTAAAACGAGGCTAAAACGGTCGTTTTTCGGCTTAAAAATGAAATTTATATAAAACCGATTTAAAAACTTCAAAAAACTTAAACCATGACTTTCATTAACTTATAACATCATATTATTAATAATTGCGCATCTTTTTCGTCTTGATCGATCGTCTCTTGCTCGGTTTGGTATTAAAGGTTTCGTTTAACGTACCGGCGTACCATTAAATCGAAATTCTTTTTCTGTGCCTTAATTCACTTATCCCGAAGCTTTAATACTTCGTAAACATTACTAAATATCATATATTTCGTCTATAATGTATCCTCGATTCGTTAGGGCTTCAATAACCGTTAATCGGTTAATCGTATTTCCAATACGATTAACAGTATAATCGAGTATAATTCGTACTATGAATCATACATACTCGTATAAACGCATCATAATTCACATATTCATTATTAAATAACACATAAATAGTATATACCGGTTAGGGTATACCTGATTTTGCCGGAATCGTTACAGTCATCCTCAAAGAAACTCCAAAATCTCTTCACGAACTTGAAATTAAAACCATCCGGCCTAGGGGCCTTGTCTGCCCCACAATCAAAAATTGCATCCTTAATCTCTTTTCTATAAAACGGCTCGATCAGACTCTCCTTATACTCCATCGGCACCTTATTAATATCATCACATTCCAAAAGCGGTCACACTTTAAACTTTTCTTTGAAACGATCTTTAAAAAATTTTAATACATGTTTCTTAACTATTGACGGTTTAGAAATCCACTCCCCATCAATCTTCAAGCCAGGAATCGCATTCCTAGCCTTTCTCCCATTAACCATACTGAGAAAGTAAGCTGAGTTGTCATCTCCAAAAGAAGCCCATCTGACCCGAGACTTTTGCTTCATATCTTTACATCTAAAAATTTCAATCTCTTCGGTACTTTTTCTACATTCCATACACACCACAATTCCTCCTCTAATAAATCTCTATTTTCCATAAACAACTCAAGATCTTCCTTTTCTGCTTTAAGAATCACCGTCTCTTCCTTTTCCTTAGCATAACAGTCTTTCGACCATTTCCTAAGCCTGTCTCTCAGCTTCTTGAATTTTTTTAAATGAACCACATCCGGAGGACCATCACAAGCCTGTCCAATGCCTTACTAACAACCTCTTCATAATCAGGCCTACCCAGCCAAGAATTGAACCAACGAAAATGTTTCGGACCAAAATTATTATCAACTAAAGAAAGAATCAAAGGCGAATGATCCGACCGTTCTTTAGGAAGGGATCTCAAACAGGCATTTGGCCATTTGTTGAAAATCCCAGAGCAAACAAACACCCTGTCTATTTTACTTAATTTGCAACCTTCCCGGTTAGCCAAGTATGTATATTTCATACCTTTCATGTTGTACTCCCTGAGTTCTGCTTCAAAAATAAAATCATTAAAATCCATGGTCCCCACTGGATCAAACAAAGTATTTTTCCTATCTTCAGGAAAGCGAACTGAATTAAAATCCCCCAAAACAACCCACCATGCCATAGAACCCTTTTAACTGTATTATTCTGAGTGGCATAAACATTCATTATGTTCAACCTGTGATTCCCATCCCGAAGCCAGCCCGATGTAACCAAAAAATTATCATGCTTAATCGAACTTTCCTTCTGAAACACGTTTGAATCCCACATACTGACCACCCCCCGGATCTACCATCCGCTTTAACCTAGTCAAACTCAAACCCAAAAATCTGCCAACACCTCTACTTTAGGATCCGAACACATCGTCTCTTGGAGCGACAAGAACGAAGCTCCAAAATCCGACTTAATCCTCTTTATCCAACCCGCCGTTCCAACAACCCCAAGCCCACGAATATTAATTGAAATAAAATTCATGACTTACATAGTTGTACCCTTTCATGAGAAATTGAGTCCGCAATCATGTAATCGAAGTTTGCCAATCTCGCACCTAGTTTGTCACCAAGATTTTTTGTGGCTTCTATTTCACATGTTTCTGATTCACTACCAACTGACCCTCGATGACTGATTTTTATCCAGATGAACTTGCCTCTCCTCTTCCGACTGAGCACGATCACCCACTAGAACAGGTTCACAATTTAAATCCAAACATGCATCAATGCTTTCGCCTGAAGGCGTGATGTGAGTTTCACCATTACTTTCAATCCTTCTTGAATTATTTACTCCCAACTCATAATTATTTTCCACCTCGTTATCGCTAGCAATATGATCTTCCAAATCATTAAAGTCAACAGGCCCAACATCAATTTCTTTAACTCCTCTTGTAGTAACCTTGGAGCCCATAATGAACGGGTCCAACCCAAAAGGGTCATCCAGGCCCATATTTAGTCTTGTTTCTTTATGAGGTCTATCATTACTACTTTTGTAATTTTCCAACGAATCCTGCCCCACGTCAACATGTATTTTATTCTTTTTTCTTTTGTTTTTGTTGTTTTTTTCAACATTTAAGTCAACCCCACTACGCCCTCCCTCGTGAGATAATGGAAACTCCTCCAAATTAGAAAATTGACAATTATGATTCAAAACTCTGTCATTATTACTTTCCATATTACCCATGGAATTTATACCTTCCGTATCTTTTCTCGGCGACACAATTCCAACATCCTGACCATTTTCCGGCAAAGCGTTGGTAGCAACCCGAGAACCCGTTTCAGTCATGTCTACTTCCTCTGTCGACGAACGATTATACTTTTTTTCGGCTCGCAAAAAATCCGGTACCCAATTCCCGGTGTCCTCTGAAACCCAGACCATAAACTTCTTTTTTCTTCATGTCATGGCAACCTCACCAACAATCGGATAACCGTCATTGACCGCCAGCCCCACATAATAGTAAGAAACATCTGCATCGTTGGTTGCATGCTGCGCTTTATGGACTACCTTCCCAAACAAGTTGGCTACCTTGTGAATGACCTCGTTCGACAACACATGTTCGGCGCTCCTTGAACTTTGACCTAAGCGATCCTTTCGAATACAAGTTCCTGTCCATCCCAAATCATCACAGATTCAAAATCCTCGTTTCTACCCACGAACTCATCTCTTGTCATCATAGCTTGTTCGTTTGTCTTTTACGACAATAAAAAGTTCATTCCTCCCAAATACCTCAACCCTCCTATCGACAATCCCATCTCTTTCACAATAGTTTTGATGTTCTTAAGACTTCAAAAGAGACTACCCTAAGAACAAGAGTCCTACCATGAAGGTTCTCAAAACCAGAAAGTTTATCATCAAGTACCAAAGTTTTCTTTATCACTTTATCCATGCCTCTATCTCTATCTCCCGTTACCACATCTTTGAAGGACATGGAACTCATTCTATTAAAATTTGTAAACTGTCCACCATAACCATGTGAAGACGGTAACTTCATTTTCTTTGGTGCTTCCGGCATCCGTCTCTCATTGATCTCCCCATCTTCTAAAACAAACTGTGCAATGTTGATCGATAGCTTAAAATCCCCCAGCCGGATGTTAGACATGCTCCTAACGAATTCGATCTTATTTTTGACAACCAGAAACGAAACAAACCAAAAGCATTTGCCGCCTTTGTCTCTCTTCTTCGTTATGTAAATATCATAAATAATACCGTGTTCTCGTAAGACTCCGGCCAAATCATTGCCGCTACAACGATCCGGTAGGTTTGTGACGAAAATTTTTGTAAGTCGCCGTTGAATTTCTTCCGATATAAACTGCTGCCGATCTCCCATGAAGAACAGAACTCCAATTGCCGTCGCTTGATTCAGTCAAGTCCAGATCCGTCTCGTCGGAGATGGAGACGGAGACGGAGACGGAGAAGACAGTGGATTATGACAGTGACAAGGTTCCATGAAGACGGCGGAACCCTTACAGCGGAAAGCTTCCTTTTCTTACGGCGGAGTAAAATGTACTAATTAACTTACCGTATAACTATACCCAGTCTTCTTTTTTTTTTTTTTCAAACTGTAATAATAATAATGCAATCCAGTTACGATGTAATAATGCAACTTTATATATAAGCCTATGGCTTTTTATTCTAATCACGAATTATGGTTTTCTTTCATTCTAATTCGAATCCAGTATAAAAGGAATTTGAATGGTCAAATTCACTTATGTTTACTTATTCTACTTTGAGTTTGCTTTGAATAAAAATTACTTACAAACAAAGTCTGATTAAAAAATAAAATTAGTTCATATTTCATTTCTAATATGTATATCATGTTTGATTTACAACTACTAGCTTAGTCTAGTAATAAAGGTGTATGGTTTTTAAATAAATAATATGATTGAGTTTTATTTAAGACAAAAAAAAATAAGAAAATTTAACTGTTAAAAAAAATATCATTTGATTCACACTCTAAATATTAGTTTGCGTTACATTGTTTAAACTTTAAAACTATGCACGTTATAACCCCCACAAACGATATTCATTGTTTGTAGAATTGTGATAAGTGGATGATAATAGTGAAGTAGTCATAAATTCAATGTGTTCAAAAAAAAAAAAACGATACACAATTTTGTGAGTTAATACGAGTATTACTTCATGAATTTTGAATATTTTAAATAATAATTAAATGTATACCATTTAAAAATCACTATTGAAGTTAATGTTAGGAAACATTAGAGTTAAGTGTCATTTTGTTACATGTGGTTTGACCATCTATGCAACTTTAATACCTATACTTTATTTTATGCAAATGACTACCCTAATTTCAAAAAACTTGCATTTTTAGTACTTTTTTTTTAAATCCGTCTATTTTATCAGTTAAGTCAAGGGTACTTTGGTAATTTTGTAATTTTTTTAATTTTATCTTTTCTTTTAAATGTCTTCCCCTTTTTAAATGCCGACGACATTCACCCGCACCGGAAGTCCACTGCCGGAAACTACTTCAGCTCGTCAGCGAACGCACCAGGTTTGCTGGAAATGTTCGTGAACTCCATCGTTGTCGTCACTTCGTACTGAACTATCATAAGCCTAATCCGTCGCTGCTCGTTCTTCTCCACCATTATCGGATACTGTGGCGGAACCCTAGCCACCATCATCATCGTCATCGTCATTGTCATCACCGCCAATTGAACCAGTAGCAGTGACGACGATAAACCTGGTATCCAACACAGTATTCGACAATGGTGGAGAAGAACAACCATGGTGGTTCAATTGACAGTATGCGAAACAGTATCCAACAATGGTATTCGACAGTATCCGACAATTGAACCACCAGATTGTCGCCACCCCGCCGCTACTGCTGGTTCAATTAGTGGCGATGACGATGACGATGGCGATAACTATAGCGGCTAGGGTTCCGCCGTAGTATCCGACAACGTTGGAGAAGAACAAGCAGCGACGGATTAGGCTTATGATGGTTCAGTACGAAGCGACGATGGATTTCACGAACATTTCCGATAAACCTGGTGCGTTCGCTGACGAGCTGAAGTAGTTTCCTGCAGTGGACTTCCGGTGGGGTTGAATGTCGCCGTCATTTAAAAGGGGGGAAGGCATTTAAAAGAAAAAAAAAATTAAGACAATTACAAAAATACCAAAGTACCATTGACTTAACTGATAAAATAGACAGAGTTAAAAAAAAGTACTAAAAATGCAAATTTTTTGAAACCGGGGTAGTCATTTACATAAAATAAAGTATAGGTACTAAAATTGCATAGTTGGTCAAACCATAGGTACCAAAATGGCACTTAACTCAAAACATTAATATCGCTATCACCTCTATTCTTAGATATATAACTTTGATACAAATAGTTTATTTGTAAATTCAACGAATACTTGTTGTGATGCGTAACAGGAGACTCCATTGGCCACCTTACTTAGTAAAGTCAGCGTCAAACCGCAACACTCTAGTTATCCTGATGGCGCCATGGACTTTTTCCTCTTCAAGTTATCTTGATGTCATCAAAAGGGCTCAAAAGGTAGGGTCCAGCCCAAAAAAAAAACACTCACCCATTTTTTTTAAGAAAAATTATAGTTAAACTTAATTAACTTAAAACGTGCTTGTTAATTGATTGGCTAATTAAAGTCCACTATCTATGTGGTAATGATGTGACGCTGATACAACACTTTAACTAGCATTTGCTCGTCATTAGAGCAATAAATGCCTAAAACCATATATAAAATAGTTTACTTGCAATAGAGAAAATATAAAGCACATAAATCAGATTTAGGTAAAAATGTTCTTTTGATGTAAACTAATAGAGGTGTATGGAAGATTATATCGGCACATGTAGAGGTTTAAGTAAAAAGGTTCTTCTAATTTAGGGGGTGTTTGGTAGAGAGAGTTGTGGGTGGAGAATTGAATTTCTCTTGTTTGGGAGAATTGAGAGGAGAATTGGGTAGAGAATTTCAATTCTCTGGGAATTGGGTTTAGTGTAAAATTGGAGAATTGGATTTCTCTCCATTTGGAAGAGAAATGGATTTCTCTACTCCCTTCTTCATCCCTTCCTCCCGCCGGCCATCACAGATTCGCCGCCGCCACTTCCGGCCAACTCAGGAAACCCACTTCTGCGATGAGGATGATGATGATGCCGACCGGCGATGAGCCGCCACTTCTGCGTTCGCGTCCGTTCATAACCCACGTCCCTAAATCGGAACCCTAAATCACGATTAGGGTGTTGCGAGGATGATGATGATGCCGACCGGCGATTAGAGCCACCACTTCCGGCCACTTCCGACCTGCGATGAGCCACCGGTGATTAGGGTCTCTGCTCCCGTTTCTCCGCCATTTCTCCACCCATTTCTCTATTGTACCAAATAAAGGAAATGATTTTCAAATCTCCACCCATTTCCATTTCTCACCAATTCCATTTCTCTCCCATTTCCATTTCCATTTCTTTTCATTTTTTTTCTCTGTACCAAACACCCCCTTAGAGTAGTAGAGGTGTATAAAAGTTTGTAGTGACACATGTAGGAAAATGTTTATTAAAGTTTAAAATAAGTTAAAAGGGTCTCTAAGTTCAAGCATAGAAAAAGTGAAATATTTTAGTAAAAAATTAGAGTAGAAATAAAAATTACTATAAAACAAGTGTACAAAAACTTATCATCAAAATCCGTGTTTTATGAAAAAGGACTTTTTATTGTTATAAACTAAAATATATGTGTGGGTGTGTATAACACAGTGAATGACAAAACACTACAATTTGCTAACTATAATTGAAAAAAAAACAAAACACTATGAAAAATGAATATAATTACAACAAATAAAAACACTGCAAATAACATGATTATAATGGACAAAAACACTATGAATAAACAAAATAAACAAAACCATAAACTAAAATAACAAAATAAACAAAACCATAAACTAAAACACCATGAACATTTTTATGACCTAAAACACTATAACGTAACTTAATGAACAAAAACATTATAACATATAAATGATGAACTAATACAAAAAAAACACACTATAACGTAAATTTGGTTCCTCTCTGTAGCATCGTTTGTTCCTGTCTGCCGACATACCTGGTTAATCTTTGACTCTCTACATGCATTGTGTGAAAAAATACATGTCAAAAGAGACCAGCTATCATCACCCCCAAAATCACAAACCTCCATGTACCCTCTAATCTCAATCCGTTATTATTTAATAAAATTAAATAAACATAAAAAACAATATAATGAACAGGGGATGACACGGGGTTACTGGACGTGGAGATGCCCATTGGCACATGCAAATTTAGATGAAGTGGTGTTTCAAATTAGTCAATTACTTAATTTCAAACTGGAATAAGAAAGAAAATAAATTAGAGAAAAGGTAATGAACGCTTCCTAGTCAAAATTCCATCACACATGAAACCCAAAAAAATTGGAGCATTTTTAAGTGACCCTAATATAATTTCTCTTCTTCACATATTCTCTTCATATATTCTCAGTCGTCGGTCTATCCTCTTCATCACAAGTTAACTTCCGATTACCACCGATCATCGCCAACCTCCACTCTCACGCATCATCCTCTATCGTCACCTACATTAGCCACCCCTTTTTCATAAAAAAATATTTGTGTTCATATTTGTTAGTTTAAAAATCAACATGTTCATATTCGTTCGCTAAAAATCTAAAAAACCTGCATGTAACAACATGACTTTAAGCGGAATACGCCCAGGTGCAACTTAATCACTCATAAGCTCGTAACACTATTAATAGTGGCAATATAATTGTTTTATTTCGTAAACTTCACAAGTAAACAAATAGTTTGATAATAAGACAAATAACGTTACATCGAAACGAAACAATTATTATTCATTTAAATAAAACCTAAGGTTGATCTAGTATTTTTTGTCCTTGTACTTCATCGTATCAACCTGTAGCACGTTGAAAATAATAACATTTGTCAACAAAATATGTTGTTTAATTTCATAAGTTTGCGTATATATATAGGGGTGAGTAACGAACAATAATTCCTTAACGTACATAAGGTACGCGAAATACGTTATGTGTTAAAAACCAAAAATGTTCAAGCCAAATCCAACCCTAAAAAGCTCAAGGTCAAACCTTAAATGTTCAGGCTTAATATCTAAAACGTTCAGGCTTAAATCCTGATACATTCAAGGTTAAACCCATCACTCAAAGCTCAAAACTGATCGATTAAAGCTTCAAATTGATAATTAATTGGATCAATTTCAAGGTTAATTGACCAATTAGGTTTAGCAATTTCAGTTTCAATTGGTCAATTTGATCAACTAACCTGTGAACAACGATTGATGGTCGTGACGGAAGAAGATGATGTTCATGACGGTAAACGATGGTCACGAAGTTGGACGGTGACAGATTGCTGAACGGTGATGGTGAAGGTGGACGGAATGATGGGAGCAGCGGTGGATGAAGACCGACTTGCCGTTGTTGTTTTTCTCTAGAACCATAGATTGAAATCAACAGGGATACAATCGCGTCGTCTTGTAGTAGAAATTATTGTATCGGATTCTTTATACACACACACACACACACACACACACACACTAGGTTTTATCCCCGCATTACAGTTTTCGTTTCTAATATTTATATATTTTTTTGATTTTAATTTTATTTATTATAAGAAAGTTAATAATATACTTATGGTTTGATGATGAAAGGGTTTCACAAATAAATGAGATATTATAACCCCATTTAAAAGTTATCTGGGTTTGATGAGACCCATGAACCACATATTTTTTGTTACTATAAGTTGTTTCTTAATTATATAAAATAATATCTTTTTTTTAAATCGGATATTAATTTTTAGTATATCCTTACTTTATAGGATTTTCATATCAAGTATTCGAGTAAACTTTTCCTTGTTGAGCAGACCTTATAATCCCTTAGTGTGCTCGGAACATTACTTCGAGCAGACTTTATTTAGAATATTTTCTCTCAAACAGATTTCGATCTTCACGATTAGTCCAAACTTTGCTCGGATATATCCCACAAGCAAACTAGTTCTTACTTGGATCCCTTCAATCTTTGTCTTAGACTTATTTGAACAAACTTGTATACTCGGGTACCGTAGCTTTGCTCGAGATTGAACTATGCTCGGAGTAACACTTAGAGTGATTTCCATTAACTCCCTTCAAGCATACTTGAGATGTAATTATCATATCCTTGCTCGACCCACCAGGTTACCCGTGAATTTGGTTTAAGATAAGATAAATCAAGTGTTTGACTGTTTGCTCGGATACAAACCTTACTTGATATAAGAACAACTTTGCTCGACGAAGTGCAGCTTGCTCGAAGTCAACACTTAGAAGAATTCTATAAGATAACCTTAATCGAATAAGATATCTTGCTCAAAATAGTAAATACCTTGCTCGGAGTGGCTGAGCTTGCTCGAGTTCCATACTTAGCATTTTCTTGGGAGGTTGAGAAGATTCCAATCTTTCCTTATCAATCCTTTAGACCCAAGAGACTGGTTCTAGAATAGTAAGAAGAGTGAATTGGTTATTAAAATGAGTAATGATAGAGAGATTATTGTGGAAAGAAAAGAACAATTCAGAGACTTCACTGTTGAGCAGCTGTCAAAGCTAGTAAAGCTACCTCTTCATGATTATGAGTACAAGTATAGGCTTGTTAGAGCTCAACAGAATCATCTTTCAAAATACCTGAGAAGTCATGACAGAAGAGAAAGAACAACTATAATTATGGATCATTCTTATGTAGTAAATAGGATAAGAGAGTCAAGAACTCTGGAGTATATAGTTCAAAATTCGCTCCACAAACTTCAAGATGGACAATCAGGGAAACAATTAGTATGAAGAAATTGCTGACTAGACCAAATGTTGAACCTAGACATGATTGAAGAATATTTGCGATTAAATCTAATCCAGCAACTATATTTTTCATTCTTCTTGGGATAAGAGCACAACTTTTAGAAATTATAAAAGAAGATGTTGATCTACAATATTTACATAATGATGATTGCAAAAATTGCTGACTTAGAGCTGCCCATGACACATGATTGATATATTGAGCTGAGTATGTTTCAATAAAGGACTAAAGCTGTGATTGCTGACAAGGTATTAGAACGTGAAGATAACATTTGAAGAAGACTAGACTTAAATGATCTTTGAAGTTCGTATCTTGTAGTATTTTCCTTTTGATGTAATTTTTATTTTGATATGCAATGTTGTTGAGGCAGAATTTTAATATGCAATCAAATTTCCTTTTTAAGTAATGTAATTTACTTTTTTAAGGATTTGATGTGCATTGAGACAAGTGTATGTAATCTTGATGTGTTTCGGTGCATCTGAGCTTGTTTCGATCAAGGGGGAGATTGTTGGGTTGAATGGAATGACTGAAGTCTTCTCAACCTCTCCATATTTGAATGAAAAACACTTCATTGAGCAAGATATCCTTATCAGAGAAGGATAGTACTCCAAAATCTTCTAAGTGTTGATTTCGAGCATACTCCACTTCGTCGAGCAAGGATTGATCTTGATCAAGCATGTTTTGCTACCGAGTAAACTTGTGAAGAATCTTTGCTTAAACTAAGTTCCCGAGCAATAGCAATAAAACCATGTTGGTAGGTAGTTTGTGAAAATATTCTAAGAGTTACTCCCAACATGATTCAGTCTTGAGCAAGCCTACAATACCTAAGTATACTAGGTTTGTTCAAATAAAACTAAGTCAAGACTGAAGAGATTCAAGCAAGAACTTTCCTACTTGTAGGAGCATATCCGAGCAAAGTTTGGTGTGCTTGTGAAGATGAATCTTGCTTGAGGAATATTTGAACATTTAAAATATTCAAAGTGTTGGTCTTCTCAGAGTATAGTCCTGAGCACACTCGAAGATTACAAGGTCAAAGGGGCCATGCTCGTCATGAAGAAGTCCGCTCGAAGACCTTTTACACATATATTTTATTATGTTTTAAGTAATCATTAGGATTTCTAGAAGGAATGTCAGGTGTACTATAAATAGAATGTTTGATGGGACAACCTTAACAACCTTTGCACACATTATTCACCTGAGCAAATTGTATTCCAAGCCGATGTTCCTTCAAACCCAAATATTTCCTTATACATCATTGACAATCAATTAATGCAATGGAAATCTTTTGATTTTAATGATCTTCTGTCATTTACTGTTTTAATATCTTAATATTTATAGTTGATTCCACCAGCTATATTTAATGGTCTTCATAATTTCAGTTTCGTGTGTTTTGTTCTTGTTCGATATTGTTTGATTGCACAAAAGAAATGGTCGTGACAAAGACATGTTTGAGAGTAATATTTGCATGATGTATATTATTCTAAGTATGGACATGCTCGTGGAAGACTAAGACATGCTAGAGATCACTAAAGTCATTGCATGTCAAACAGACATTCTTGTTAAAGACAATTTATTGCTCGATTGCTATTTTACTTATGTAATTTACTATTTTTCTAGATTAAATGCGCTAACTATGAATATGATGCCTGAAGATGAAGACCTACTTTATATCACCCTTCATTTCGAATTAGAAAAAGCAATATCTCCTTGCCTAATATGGATTCCAAACATTCATGATCTGGATGTGAATAAGTCAAATGACTTCTCCCTAGGTCTATTAGTGCACCTTCTCTCCATGGATTATAAAACTAGAAATATTCTTGTTTTTGCGTCGACTCATATTCCCCATAAAATGGATCCCGCTCTAATAGTTCCGAATAAATTAAATAGGCGCAATAAGATATGAAGACTTCTTCTTCCACAACAACGAAAGCACTTTCTCACTTTTTCATATACTAGGGTATTTCACTTGTAAAAGAAAATTTTCCATACTAATGGATTCGTGTCCATAACCATGGGTTTTTAGAAGGCTGTTAGGTGTCCCTGTAAATAGAATGGTTGTTAGACATAACGGGACACCTCTAACGACTCAGCTGACATTTATTACAGTTGTCATTCCTTTTGTCTAAAACCCTAATTTCTTGTACTGAGCTTGTAGTGAACAATCAATTAAAAATTCTTTTGAAGTTATTTAAGATGTTTGTTTCCTTATTTGGTAGCTTACTAGGTATTGTGCATTTTGCCTACTTTAATTAGTGTTCTTCATTAATTAGTTTGTTCTTGTTCGTTTAATGTGTTATCAAAAAATTGATCCTGACAAGTGGTATTAGAGCCATGGAGTCGATTAAAGAACATTGAAGTTGCTGAATTTGGTTTTCGACATTAGATCTGAAGTTTTAAAGGTAAAAGTTAGAGAGAAGGTGACGTCAGCTGAGCACTGTTACATTGAATGATGAAGGCAGTTTTGCAGAACTTGCTACTATCTTACGGATTTTCTGGATTTAAAGGTTTTAAAGTGTTCTCATCCTAGATCTACAATATTTTACTTATTAATTCTCCTAGATCTTGTTTAAAATCCATTTCTCAGAATATTTTTTTTTCAGATCTAAGTTATAAAGGTTAGATCTGGCTTTTGTTGCTAAAATTACTACTTTCACTTTAATATTTTCTTTTTGTTACACAAGTAAATAAAGGTTAAATATAGTTTTCATTTTATAAATTTCAAAAACTAAAAAATATTGTTAAATTTTTAAAACACAAAATCAAAAACAAAATTGGAAATTGATCAAGAGGTTTAAATTAACATAATTCCAAGGTTAGTTGGTCTGTCAAACTACATAAAATGAAAGGTGATGCTCCAAGCATCAGTTTGCTACAATAATTTTGAGGTATGTCAATCAGTCTAGGGTCATTTGAAAGAGATGCACAGATTGCTCCTGAAAATCCTTATCAACCTGCTGAAAGACTACTGTAAAGATCAGATGAGAAATCATTGACTAAAGAGATGCATGATGCTGTGATTGATACGTTTGAAGGAAATGTTGAGCTAAAGGAAATCAAGAAAGATAGACTAAAGTAACAAATTAATAGACCCAAGTTCAAAGCAGAAGAAGGATTGAGTTTTTTGTTGTAGAGATTTGTGTCCATTGTGAATGAGATATGGACTATAGATATGGTTATGACTGATAATGAATTGAACAAAAAATTGTATTGAATGTAGTCATAACATGAAATTGGATGATACACTGTTACCAAGTTTATTAAAGAAAATCCAAACTTTTCAAACATGAAATTGGATAACATTTTTGCAACCAATAGATATTGAAATGATTTAGAACATGATCAAGGAAGATAAACCAAACTTTCAAGTGGCAAATTCACTAATTACACCAATGGGTAGATTGAGTGTGAGATCCCAAATGCAATAAATTCAAATGATAGAGTAATCAAGTGTACTTGTTGAAACACCAAAAATTTTCCCCGTTGCTCAAAATGTTGCTAGTTTAAGCCAATCAAGGTTCAATGTGCAAATGATTGAAGAACTTGAAACTGTTACCACTCCACAAATTCAAGCTCAAACAAATTCACAACCTCAAAGTTCAGACTATCAGGCATTATTCTCTATGTTCACAAAGTCCTACAATGCACTTATAGCAAAGAATCTTGTTCAAGCATTGTTCAAGATGATTGATGTGCGTGCGTAGTGGTAGAAAAAGTGTTAGTTTTTCAAAAGATTTTTGTTTCATACAAAGTCTTGGTTTTAATTTATAAAATGATTTTTTACCTTAACTAGACTACACACAAATAGGCAAATGTACGTATCGTATTTGTAATATAGTATGGGCAAGAACCAAGTATCAATCCATGGACACACTTGTTTAATTTTTACTACTAAATCGTTGTATTCGTTTTAGCAGGAAGTAAACATCATATTGGTTTTGGTCTAACAAGTATATTTCAAAGGAATTTGAAAGCATAGATCAAAGACAATATTTTTGGATTTTTATATTTTCTATATAGATGATCAAGGACAAAAGTATACCATCTTTGTTAAAACTCCTCTTGACTTGGTTTAACAATTAATTAGTAGACACCTGATATAAACTTACTTTGGTAATTAAATGTGGGAATAACACCTTATTTCTAAGTCATGTTATTCCATGATAATAAAAGAAAGAGATATGCATAACTTCATGACCTCCACAATAACATCATTTTATATAAGCAAGTTGGTTATTAGGTATTCATGAGGTAACTTACTTTAAAGATTAGACAATCCCTTAAATTACTAAGTGAATTGTCCTTCATATTACAGTAAAAATAACCCATGTATTATACTTAAAATACTAATTAGGATTAATTAAGTTGTAAAGGATTAACCTTGAATTACCTAGTGTTAACCCGTACAACTCTTGGACAATTATAGAACTTTGTAATAATCACCTAGGAGTTGTTTAAAATAGATTATGTTGTACACTGACTTGACAAATAATCAACCAATTTTAGTGGATTAACATTAACAATACATTTCCACATCATTGTCAACATTGCCATTTCAAAGATGATTAATTATTACCAATACTTCGTTTGGTCCACATTCATATTAGGATTTATATTTTATCAACCAAGGCCTCACAAGAATGGTAGTTCCCTAGCTTATCATCGACACTTGGTGTCTCTTTTAAAGGTGATATAGCATTCGCCATTGTCACATCCCGACTAGCAATTGTAGAAGTGTAAAACGAGAATGTAACATACACCTTTGGTATCAACCACATTGTTTATATAGAAACATTAACAAACTAATTTATATTATATTACATCATTCTAACTTCGTTTACAAACTAGGTGATACAGATTAAAAAGTAGTTCATTACACTGCTTTACTCCTCACTAGTATAGCACATCTATCTACATAGCATCACTCAAAATCCAAACACGTAGCATATAAGCAACCTATTCCAGTTTTGATATGCCTAAAAAGCATTTTAAAAACAGATCAAATACGAATAGTTGGTGAGTTTCACAAGTTTAAACAAAATCCGATAATTGTGTTCATAATAATCATAATACGTATGCATGTGATGTAATTATACTAAGCCATATGTGAAACTTTGACAGTACGTTAAAACCATGTGGCCTCTACTGCCCACGTCATTCCTGTGCCCCCCTTCCGCCCACAACATGCCCCAACTAGCTATTCTTAACACTACATAGTGTGTATATATTACAATATGGTCATGTACAATTTCAGTAGCACACAGTCATCCCCGCAGGAATCAATTGGGTTTATAAAACCAATAGTACTATATACATGTCACCGACTCGTAGTTAATCACTGTGTTTGTGGGGACTTTTCAAGTGTTAGCACTTAGATAATTCACATCATAATGCGTTTCCAGATAAATAGATGTATATAAACATGCTTTTCACTCAAAATGTTCGTAAAACAGTATAAAAATAGCAGTCATGAAACTTACCATATAGTTGTATACTCAGCACAATATCGGTTTATAGCTCGTATAACTCGTTACAACTAGATTCCTATAATCGGTATCATATATTTAATTTTTTAATATTAATGTAGTCTCCAAACTGAATCAGGCTGTATATCTAGTCTGGGTATAGTTGTCACGCCCAAAACATGTCAGTAGTCTTAGATTGTGACATTGTACAATGCATAATATTAAAAATTTAACCTGGTTCAGTTTCACCGTTTCATGTGCTGGGCCAAGTTGGTCGTTTAAGCGTTTCAAAAATAGGTAAGATCACACAAACTTGAGTAAACGTGTCGATTGATAAAATGATTCAATTTATAAAGAAAGTTCAGATTTTAGATGTCTGGAATCGCTACAGGTCTTGTTTTTGTTTTATACAGTCTGGTTTGGAGAAAAACGTGCGCAATTAACCTAAATTGTCCGAATTTCTGTCAAAATGTTCGTTTTTACTCAATTAACCCAAAAATATAACATTTGACCACTCTTGATGTTCTGCTATCCCAACAGGTTCGTTAGTCAAAAAGCTGCCGGTTTTTTATCAGAATTATATTTGTTTTTAACTTTCAAATTTACACAACTAATTATATGTTTATCATTAAATTACGAAAATTTATACACTCACTAATTTGTAAGTGTAGATTTTTATAAAAATATTTTTGTAAATATTTACTTATTTATTAATTTATAAAAAATCATTTTAAATACTCTTTTTAACTAATAAATCGTCCGTTTATACCAAACGATATCCTAAAAATCTGATTATTTTTCTATTTGATCAAAATTGCTTCCAAAATTCTTGTAAAAATTCCAGAATCAAACTACTTTACTAAAATACCATTTTGTGCAATAAACGGTTGTTAAAACTCGATTAAACGTGAATCTAGAAATCTAAGTTAGGGTTCTCCAATTGACCCCAAAATGTATGTGTGACATTTTAATGCATTAATTGAGTTCTCCACAAAGTTTCATAATTTTTCAAGTTGTCTAACTATTTTTCCCAAATAAACCCTAATAAACGGTAATAAAATCTCCAACTATTCTATATTATCGAAAAATTTCCAAATTTGGAAAGGGACTCATTCAAATGATCCCTGATGTCTCTGAAAAATTTCATAGGCTAACAATAAGCACATCACAATCTAGACACAAACAGCCCCTAAACGAGTATTCGGTTAGTACCTTTGCGATTTCCGGGTGTTTAGGCTCTTTTCTCTCCTTTCTGGGTTCTTGGCTGTCTAACTAGTGTATCTACAGACCATGTATCACAAAACCAAGCATATAACATCAATAATGAAGCCTTGAAACAGGGGGTTTCGGTTAGGGTTTCAAATCGAGTTCTTGAACCATAAAATACGATTTAAACCTTCCAATCCATGTTTTTGGCCAAAAAAGTATTTGATTCAGATTTCTAACCATGTTCAACATCAAAGTATGCTTTTGGATCATTTTGAAGAGTTTTGGTTAGATATGATTTTTACTAATCAAACCTTAATCTTTATGTGTAAACCATGTTAAAATAAGCTTAAACTCGTCAAAAATTATATCTTACCTTTGCGTTTTTGGTTGGAGTTTGAAGAACAGGAGCTGGATCAGTTTGTATTTGGTAAAAACATTTTGTTTTGATATAAAAATACAAACTTATACGTGAAGGAATTCAGGGGGGAGCATGGCTTGCAGCCTCCAATATGGGGCGGGGGTCTCCTTGGGCCGATCATATGGCTGTTTACCTTTTATTTGCATGAACGTACGTGAAATCATGAGTCCAAATTAAGTCTGAGTTCGGTTTTTAGTAGGAAAAATAGATCGGGTGTGACCAGTAGCGCGAAAACGAATGTTTTTCGGCCAAATTTTTGAAAATTAATAATAACGTACCATTTGGTTGTAAAATCCTAAATATTTTCACGAGTTGCTTAAAACATCTCAAATAAGTGTTTTATAAGTCTTTTTCGGCTTGACGGATGATACAATGCTTGTTTTGATACTAGCGTCCGTGTTTAAGATCATACCGTATTGTTAAACAAAAATCTTTTTGTTTAACTGGTTTTCTATATACTAGGGCCATAATATCAATATGTTAGCTACTAATATACGTATATAACTTATATATGCCCCCCATATATCCAGGTCATAAACAGTTGTTAGGACATGAAATGTCACATGTATGTCCCCAGTTCTATCAGGTTGGTTCAACAAGAAACCAACGATCGTGAAACCAAGTTAACGTACTGAAAATGTCAAACGAAGCTGATTCGATCGAATCAGTCACTGATTCGATCGAACCAGATCTCATTCGATCGAATGGGTATCTCATTCTATCGAATCAGTTTTCGATATATAAACGTTACTTAGGAAATTTCATGAGGTGCTGAACAGAACACACACTCACGTAAATCACAGAACCAGCAGCCTCCAGAAACTCTCTCAAGCGTTCTTCGTGTTCTTGGTCGTTTCCTCCAATCCTAGGGGTCAAACCCCTTTAGGAATCGTACCTACGTGCCCGTTGATCACCACCGAATCGCCGTGTTAGAGGATTCCGCACTCTAACACGTTGCCCCGTGAATCGTTGGGAAACCGAGTCCCGAATCGGTCCTACAAAGTGGCATCAGAGCATAAGGTTCTTGATTCACGAAAGATTCGTGGTGATATTCGTGTTTTTCTTGTCAAAAACATATATTTTGCTTGAAAAATTTTCAAAAACAAGTGATTTTGTTCTTGGTGTTCTTAGTGTTCTTATCAAAAACTCATAAAAAGTCATATCTTTTGGTTTTTGATCTTAAAATTTGATGTTAAAAGTGTTGGTTTATTGATTTTCAATCAATTCTAATCATTTGTGTTCGGTTTACACGTCTAAATCATCAAATTTTTGTTCTTAAAATTTCGGGTTTTATCAAGAACATTCAAAGTGTTCTTCGTTTTTTAAATGTTTGATCCATATTTATGTGTTGGCTTGTTTGTTTAAGTGTTAAAACACTTAAAAGAGTCATATTTTGCTTCTAAATCAATTAGGATTCATGTTAGTGATTTTAAAACCGAAAATCTGGTCAAATCTTCTAAGTTTGGAAATTCCGTAAATCACGATCGAACAAGTCGTATTTTTGGAACTCATTCGATCGAATAAGCTTTCTATTCGATCGAACCAGTTTGAATTTTGACCGAATTAGTTTTTCCCGCCGTGATTTGCGCCAAGTCCATTCGATCGAATCAATTCATCCTTTCGATCGAACCTGCTTCCAGTCGATCGAACAAGTCTCATATTCGATCCACCCATTCGATCTCTTTCTTATTCGACTGCAAGAACCCTTTCGATCGAACCGGACACCCATTCGATCGAACCTGTCACCTCATTCGATCGAACAAGATCGTATTCGATCGGATAAGCTTCAGAAGATCAGAACTGTGAATCAGTCAGACATTCGATTGAATCAGGACACATTCGATCGAATAAAGAACACATTCGATCGAATCAGAACACATTCGATTAAAAGGCTGATTTCTCAATACTTAGCAAATTTTCAATTATTTTTCAGTCTTTTCAAGTGAACTTTTTCACTAGAATTGACTGACACTTTTGTTACTAACGTTATTTGTTAAGTGTTTACAGATCAAAGTGTAAAACAAAGAAGCAAACATGTCTGCCAGTTCAAGTACAAACAAAAGGATCCAATCGATCCTTGAGAGTGATTCAGAATCTGGAAGCTTCAACAAGCCTCCAAAGTTGATGGCACTCAATGAGTTTACTACCTGGAAGACAAGATTCCAGAATCATATCACAGGTGTGAATCCTGGACTATGGGAAGCGGTTCAGACAACGTGGGTGCTTCCTACAAACGATGATGGTGAAAGCCTGAGCTACTTTAGGCTGTCAGAAGAACAAAAGATAGCCTTTGATGCTGAGAAGAAAGCCTTCTCTTTACTGTCTCAAGCTCTCTCCAGCGATCTCTTCCATCAATTTAACCAGTTCACAACAGCGTCAACTCTTTGGAACGCACTGGTAGAACGATGCGAAGGATCTGAGTCACTTAAAGAAATTCACGCACGGGAGCTAAAGCGTGAATTTGATTTGTTTGGTCCAGAATCCGGCGAAGACATTGAATCGTTGCTGTCAAGATTCTATCATCTTATGTCAGAGCTAAAGTCTTATAATGTCAAAACAACAGGGACTGAAAAGGTTAGATGTCTCGCTCAAGGACTCCTAACAAGCTGGAACACCTTCCTGACTGTGATGAGAAGAAGTCATCAATTGGAGACGATTCTTCTTTCTGACTTTATAAAAGAAATCAGACAGGAAGACGCTGAATTAAGAGCATCCTCCAGGAAACCCAGAGCAACATCTGACAAGTCGCTGTACATGTCAAAATCACCAATGTCAGATTCAAATGACCATGCTCCAATGAAGACTGCGTTTGTCTCCTCAATGTCAAATCAATCTAAGGGGACCGAAACGAGATCTTCTGCACCACCAACATCAAATTCCGGAAATTCAAGTTCTAACTCCGGACCCAAGTCAACTGAAAAGGCAACGTTAAACACTGAAGGCTTGGGAAAGGTAACGGTGGAAGTTGCCAAAGAACATATGGCAACGTTAGGCACAATAATTGAATCATACAGCTTAATGGTGGCTGGTAAACTTGGCAACAGTCATCTGGACAGCGATGACTATGAACAGCTAGATGAAGACGATATGGAACGCATCGACATCATGTGGGCACTTGGCAGCGCGTTCCGTAGGGCTAGAAAGTGGGCTAAGAAAACAGGCCAAGCCCTTTCAATCAATAATAAATCCAAGTTTGGTTTTGATAAAACCAAAGTTAAATGCTACAACTGTGGCGAACTTGGTCACTTTGCCAAGGAGTGCTCTAAACCAAAGAGGGAAGGTCACCAATATCCCTTCCGAACTACTTCAACTTCATCTACTCCTGCTGCAGCCGCTGCAAATATCAACAATGAGAGACAACTGGTCCCTCAGAATCAAACAGCAGCAAACAACGCCAACATCAACAATGAAACTGCTCTTGCTGTTCAAGGTGATGAAGGTGAGTCCTGGAACTTCAGCATTAACATGGCTGACATCACCATTGTGGATGGAGACTCAGAATCTGGGTCTGATGATTCCTCAACTGATGAAGAATACATTGTCGAGGAGCCAGCTACTGAAATAAATGAAGGAGAGCATGAAGCTGAAGTGTCATCAGTGGAGATTAAGGAGGATCAAGCAAAAGAGTCAAATGTTCCTCAATCATCTCCAAGTTCAACAATTCCTGCAGAAGCTGCTACTGTTGAAGAAGTCAACGAAGTACTGTCAAAAGCAACTTCTGCATCTTTTCTGGAAAGAGCAGGGAATCTTTACTTTGCGTTCATGGCAGAGACGTCAAATGATGCCAAGGTAAGTTCTAACCCTACTACTCCCAAACCAGAAAATACCAAATGTTTAAAATGTGAAATGTCTGAGCAAGAAATTCATTCTCTGAAAGAGAGAATTGAAGATCTCGAGGCTTATAAACAAGCAGCCTCAAGATCTTTAATTGAACTGACTGACGCTCTTGCTCAAAACAAGGCTTGGAAGCAGAAAGAGTCTGCTTTTAAAGAAAAAGTTGATAGCCTTAAGCGTCAGAACAAGGAATTGGAGATATGTGTTCTAAATCAACAAGACTCTATCAACTTTCATATCAATAAAAATAATGTCTTGAAAAAGGAAATGGAGAACACAAAAGCTGATCTTGAATCATTGACTTTCAAGTTAAAAAGTTACTCCAATTCCTCTTATTTGCTAGAACACATTATCCCCGAGTTCCGGTGCAAAAAGGAAAGAGGTGTGGGATATCACAATGTCCCACCCCCAGTGCTGAACCAATTTGTGAGCACACCAGGAACTGTGCCAGACGATGACTCAAATGTTAAAACACCCGAGGACACAGAACAAATTTCAAAGTCCAAGGGTAAAGAAGTCATTGACCCGGCTCCTGAGACCAAGCCAAAACCAAATGTTGTTGCCACAGACTTAGGTTCCACAACTAAGTCAGGCCCATCCACATCTAAATCAAAGGCAACAACAAGTAATTCTCAGAAGAACAAGTTTAATCATAAATCTGAGAAAGTGCATGTGGAACATGGTACCCAGTTTGTCAAGGAGGGTAACTTTAATGAAAAACATAATTTTCCAAAACCCCCTCCCAGACAAACTTCACCCCAAAATGTCAAATCCAAGGGGTACTATGGTAACAAACAACACCAAAGTCATTACTCTCCACCACGTCAAAGGGGGAGAAACTACTGTTTCTCATGTGGAGAGGTTGGCCATATAGCAAGATTTTGCTACAAGTACACGGATCCTAAGCAATACATATCAACTCCGGATCCTAGATATGTCAAGTCATCTCCAATGAGGCGACCGACCGTTGACATTCAAAGTCAAACTCGGTCTCACACACCGCGGTCGGTTTCTCCTAGGAAACCTCAGCCAACCTCACAACACAGATCACCGAATCCCTCAAACCCAAGTGTTTCCACTTCAACAAGTGAAAGTCAGTCTTCAACCAGCTATGTCAAACATGCTAAGAAGAAGACTGACAGTTGGAATCAAAAGAAGAACAACACTGTTGATAACAATGTCAAACCAGAAAACAGTGTTAATGAGGGTAAATGGATTGAACTGTTAATTCGTGATGATAATGGAAAACCCAAGACCATAAAGGCTTGGGTTTCCAATGATATTTAAACCTTTTGCTTTTTGTGTGCAGGTTGCTCTTTATGATCCAAGATTCAACATGTGGATCATCGACTCAGGAGCTTCCAGGCACATGACTGGAAACATGAATCTCCTATCCAGTGTAAGACAGATAAAAGGAGGTGCAGTTTCCTTTGCAGGAACTCAAGGTGGTTACATCACGGCCCAAGGAATTGTTTCAAATGGGCGAATTTAGTTTAATAAGGTTAATTTCATCAAGGAGTTGGAGAACAACCTGTTATCGATAAGTCAAATCTGCGACAAGGATTTCAAAGTTATGTTTGATGATCGAGACTGCCACATCTTGGCTAAGGATTTCACCATTCCTGAAGACAAGGTTTTAATGTCAGCCGCACGCCAGAGTGATCTCTACATTCTGGATATGGCTAAGGCAGGGTCATCGTCTCCAACGGCGACATGTTTTGTGTCCAAGGCATCCGAACGTGATACTGTCATATGGCATAAACGGATGGGACACATTAATGTCAGGAACATGAATAAGCTTGTGCACAACAGGCTAGTTGAGGGAGTTAATCTGAGAAGTTTCCGTCTCCCTGATTCGTGTGTGCAGTGCAAAGCGAGAAAGCAAGTAAAAAGGTCCCACAAGTCTAAGAGTTTCCACTCGATTGATATACCATTGGAACTCCTTCATATGGATCTTTTTGGCCCAATAAGCGCAAGAGTATCTCTGGGCACTCATACTGCCTAGTGGTTACTGATGAATATTCGAGATTCTCTTGGGTGTTTTTCTTGAAACCAAAGTCCGAGACATTTGGGTGTATAAATCTGCTGGTTACAACTCTTGAGTCACAGTACAATCTGAAGGTTCGGAGAATGCGTTCAGATAACGGGACAGAGTTTAAGAATGCGCATGTTGAAAACTTTTGCAAAGAAAGAGGCATTGTTCAGGAGTTCAGTGCCCCGTACGTTCCACAAATGAACGGGGTTGCTGAAAGGAAAAATCGAACGTTAATCGAGACAGCTAGAACAATGTTAGCAGACTCAGTGTTGCCTGTCACGTTTTGGAGTGAGGCAATTGCCAACGCTTGTTTCACATTGAATCGGGTAGGCATTGTCAAGCGCCACGGCAAGACAAGCTTCGAGCTTCTTCAACGACGGAGGCCTAATTTAGAGCACCTGGAACCATTTGGAGCTCTTTGCACGTTACTTAAAAGGCAAGTCGATAATAAGTTCGAGGAGAAGATCATCAACGGCTATTTTCTGGGTTACAGTGTACCTTTCAAAAGGGTCTTCAACAGATCAACAAAATTAGTTGAAGAATGGTACCATGTCGACGTTCAACGCTATACAGAACCTGCCAAGGGGTCAGGAGAAGACTGGTTGTTTGATTTTGACAAATTGTTCAAGTCATTCAATCTGTATTAGGTTGCTATTCAGATGATGTATGAGGCGCAAAATGCACCTCCTGATGAATCACAGCAATCTTCACCTCATCCTGGTCCATCATCGTGTTCCTCCACAGAGTCTAGCGAGCAAGTTCAAGAGTCATCCGAATCTGACTCTGAAGATGAATCACCAGCAGATGATGTACAATCGGCACCGACACAGGTTACTCCACAACCTTCATCGTCAAATCAAGAAGCACCAAATGCAGAACAGCCTCTAACGTCTACTTCAGAGGCACCAACCGCTCCAGTTCCTGAGCCGAACTTAACTAACTTGGAACAAAATGTTGTCGTTCCTGACAATCCGGTGGTTAGGACTGAACGTGATAATCCACAAGACAACATTATAGGGGACATTCAACAGGGTGTCAAAACACGTCGACAGCTGAATTTTGGCCTCTACACTGAATTGATGGAGTCAGGATCAGTTGCGCTAAATGCCCATGAATGCTTCTTAGCACAAGAAGAACCAAGCAGCATCACCGAAGCGTTGAAAGACGCTAACTGGGTCTCAGCCATGCAAGAAGAATTATTGCAGTTCAAGAGACTTGGTGTGTGGAAGCTGGTGGATCTCCCCAAAGGACAGAAGAAAATTGGCACTAAGTGGGTACTCAAATGTAAACGCGACGATCGTGGAGTGATTGTTCGCAACAAAGCCCGCCTGGTGGTCCAAGGGTTTAGGCAAATCGAAGGCCTAGACTACAATGAGGTATATGCTCCGGTTGCGCGTTTGGAGGCAATCCGGATGTTCTTGGCGTATGCGTCTTTCAAGAGATTCAAAGTATATCAGATGGACGTCAAGAGTGCCTTTTTGTACGGTCACATCGAAGAGACTGTATATGTGGCACAACCTCCAGGTTTTGAAGACCCAAATCACAAGGACAAAGCCTACCTGCTCAACAAAGCTTTGTACGGTCTTCACCAAGCCCCGAGAGCTTGGTACAAGGAACTATCCAAACACCTTCTGAACAACGGGTTCAGAAGAGGAACGATCGACTGCACGTTATTTACAAAGGAGAAAGAAGGAGATCTCATTATGGTACAAGTGTACGTGGACGACATCATCTTCGGGTCCACGAATAAAACACTATGTAAGGAGTTTGAACAAGTGATGCAAGAAAAATTTGAAATGAGCTCCATGGGTGAGATGAAGTTCTTCTTAGGACTTCAGGTTGATCAAACAGACTCCGGTGTCTTCATTCACCAGACAAAATATGTCAATGACATCTTGAAACGGTTGGAGATGTTGAGTTCCTCTTCACAGGGAACTCCGTTAGCGGTTAATCACGGGATTAATCCTGACGAGAAGGGTGAATTGATCAATCCAACTCACTATAGAGGGATCATCGGATCTCTAATGTACCTGACTGCTTTTCGGCCGGACATAATGTTTGCTACGTGTCTCTGTGCACGTTACCAGTCAAAGCCGAAGGTCTCCCATCTTATTGCAGTCAAAAGAATTTTGCGTTATCTGAAGGGTACTCCAGATTGGGGTCTTTGGTATCCTCATGATGATAACTTTGATCTACATGCATATAGTGATTCGGACTATGGTGGTTGTAAACTCGATTACAAATCAACAACAGTAGGATGTCAGTTCTTTGGAAGTCGTTTAGTAACGTGGCAATGCAAAAAGCAGACGTCAGTTTCCACTTCAACAGCTGAGGCGGAATATATAGCGGCAGCCAGTTGCTGTTCTCAAGTTATTTGGATTCAGCAACAGATGCGTGACTACGGTATTGAATGTTCTACTACTCCCATATATCTTGATAATTCTGCTGCTATTTCAATTACCAAAAATCCTGTCCAATTTAGCAAAACGAAGCACATCGAAATTCGATATCACTTCCTTCGTGACTGTTACGAAAAGAAGTTAATCGATGTGGTAAAAATCCCCACTCAGGAACAACGCGCTGATCTCTTCACTAAAGCATTTGACAAACCACGGTTTTTATATTTGCTAGAGATCAACGGCGTTAAACGTCAATCAGATGATGTTCCTGAAGTTATCATTTAAATTGTTTTTCATTTTTTCTTTTCTTAAAAATTTGAAAAATCCAAAAAGATTTTGTTTTTATAATTTTTAGGGGGAGAAAGGTTTCAAGAAAAACCAAAAACAATATAAAACGTCACTATCGCTTAAAATTATGTCGGTTACCTCAGTTTGAAGGACATGTCTTAGGATATGTTTGGTCCTCATTTCTACTTGTAGAATATAAGGATAGCCATTAACCAGATGACTGACAGTGACCGGGGCGGTTTATGATGAGTTTTCATTCTTTCGCTGAAAATTAGTCGATCATACTTAGTTAGAAGGACACATACTAGTATGTGGTCGGTCCAGCTGATCCATTGGATCTTCGGGATAGCCGTTAACCTGACGACTGAACTGATCGGGGCGATTGAAGTAAAAAAAAAAAAAAAAAAGGTTTCAAGAAAAACCAAAAACAATATAAAATACAAAAACCCAAAAACATCAAAAATTTTAAAATTTTGAGAAGTTGATCTTGTTACAAGAAAGATGATAGTACACAGTCGCTATCATACTGAGACATCAAAAAGATTTTTATTTCTGTATAGCTTATTTTCATTTTCCTTATATTGAAAAAATCCAAAAACATTCAAATAATCAGAAAATGAGAAATTGTATCCAACCTTTGGGAAGTGATGGCACACTGACAGTAGCATGATGTTAAAAGGATATAAAGTGAAAAATTGGTCATGCATAGTACTAATGTGATATATTGGTAGGCTTATCTTACTGAATTGAGTCTGGATTTGACCTATCTAAATCATTTAGATTGTCAGCTATGGGTGTACATCTAAGATAAATTGACGAGACGTCACTGTCTAAAGACCAATATCAATTGAGGATATGTCTTATCACGCGTACACGAATTACCATCGGCCCAAATTGGTTCCCCCAAAACCTAAATTCTTAAAGAATGTTAGATCTTCGTGTTGCAGGTCTGCTTTCATCGAAAGTCCCTTCTAAATCATATGCTTTAAACGTTGATTAAGGAGGAGTATTAAATATTTTATACTTCACCGGCTTTGGAATGATCTCCCTCTGTGATACGTAAGTATCGACCTGGACAGCGCTCTTCCATGCTGGGATATCTAAAGTTATTATCTCCCTCTGTGATACGTAAGTATCGACCTGGACAGCGCTGATAACTTGGATATCTGTATTAAATATCTTATGCTCCACCGGTTTTGGAATGATCTCCCTCTGTGATACGTAAGTATCGACCTGGACAGCGCTCTTCCATGCTGGTATATCTAAAGTTATTATCTCCCTCTGTGATACGTAAGTATCGACCTGGACAGCGCTGATAACTTGGATATCTCCTGAAAAAAAAATAAAATAAATGATTTTGGGACAAGTAGATGAATACCGAACACGTATGTGAAAACATGATAAAATCATCAAGTTGCTAATTAAATTCGCAAGAATGTGAAAAGCAACAAAATTTGATGAAAAGCGAACAAAGGGGATCCTATAAGCTTATGGTCGTTTGTCAAAAATAAGATGCGCCGATTTGACTGTTCAATATGTTGTGAGGTCCTACATGAGTCAATCAAAAATATGGTAGGACACATAGCTGTGATCACAAGCAATTATCATAGAAATATGATTAAAGAAATTATCAAATGGTCATTGACAGACGAGAGGATGTTTGTTTAAGTTTAAATGGACAAATATACCCATAATCGCATCGGTAATATGTATCGACCAAAAGAAATTATATTGAACTTACTGAGTGCTACAATGTCAGTACTGATCCCATGTTCGGATCTTTCTCACAAAAAGAATGTTCATTATGTCTAGTTTAATATTGTATACTCTTTTATTAAGAAAAATCAAAAACATGTGAAAAATCTCGAAAAGTCTCAGTAGATAGTCAAATAAGTCTGTATGATTTCTTATTATAGATCCTTCTCAACCAAAAATATTGTACTTTAAATTTTGTACAGTTGCTTATTTCAGTTTGAATATTATAAAAAAATCAAAAAGATTTTTATTCTGAATTATTTTTATTTTTATTCTGCTTTAATGTTGATGAGAAATCATCCAGTGACAGGTAGTCTGATCCCTGTCCCTCCCTGTAAATACTTTGAAAAAAAAAAAAATCAAAAAGATTTTATTTCTATTTATTTTTCATTTTATTTAGTTCTGTTTGTTTGAAAATCGATGAGAAATCATCGTGACAGGTAGTCTGATCCCTGTCTATTCCTACTAAATGTTTATCCAGTGTGTAGGAATGAAAGAAAATTTCATGCAGGTTGCTAAATGTTTATCTACGCAACCGGCTGTGCATGAAAGAAAGAAGAAGTAGCAAGAAAACCCAAAGATGGTTGTGCCTGATATTTTCCCGTGTGTTTACTAATGTTTTATGGTCTATATGTTCTGTAGGAACTAAGCTCTCATTATCGGAAAATGTCTAAGAAAACTAACCAAGGGTTAAAAGTTTATGTTTTCTTGCAGGTTCAAAGGCACCACGATCGATGGCGGGGAATATAAAGTTTAAAAGTTTATCTTTCCAAAGTTTTTCCCTCATTCGATCGAATATGTTGCTATTCGATCGAGTAAATCGATCGAATGAGCCGATTCGATCGAGTCAATTGTTGTGAGAATGTGAGGTGTTGCGAGAGACTTATTCGATCGATTGGTCAATCGAACAAGTTCATTCGATCGAATGAGTCCAGAAACAGTATAAATACTCAGACTCATTCGATCGGTCAAAATAGTTTGAAAAATTTTACAGAAAATTGCTCTCAAAATTATTTTCGCGAATCCCTCGTTTTGATCCATTCATCTTACTCGGTTTTTCACGTACATCACAAAAATGTAAGAATTTTTGGATTATAAACGTGTTTTGATCAAGTTTTTGGTCGTTTTGTTCTCGGAATCGGACATTAGAAAGAAACACACATTAAACTGTTTTTAACTGTTTAAGACTTGTTGTTTAATGTTGATACATGTTCACAAACCTCAACCGATGCTATCTGTGTGTTGTGTATCGTTTAAACGATCGAAAATGTCGATCGGGATTCTTCACATTCTGGGCTGATGGTTGAAGGAGTGGAATCAGTCTATTCGGTCGAACGAGTCTCTTGTTCGATCGAATAAGACTTATTCGGTCAGTAGTTCGATCGAATCAGAGGTCAAAGGTGAAATCTATCTCATTCGACTGTCTGTGATCGAACTAGATCTCACTCGATCGAATGAGTAGCTCATTCGATCGAATCATTACTCATTCGATTGAACCAGTCCAGAAAGTTTGAAAATGTTAAACGCATTCAGCCTTTTCGATATCTGTTCGTTCTAACACGTTTATGTTTGCAGATAAAATGGCTGAAGTTGCAGAAGTTTTGGTGCCTTTCAAAACATCAATCAAGCACAACATTGTAGCCTTTCTTGACGAAAAGGCAAGCCATGGGAAAGACTTTGCAACCATGATCAAATTTCTGAAACGGTCCAGGATTCACGGACCTATCTCTAGGGTAGTTGAACCCGTCATGTCAGTTCAACAGGAATTCTGGAGGAATGCCACGCACGACAAAACAGTTGTGCCGTCGGTAATTCGCTCCACTGTTAGAGGGCACGAAATTGTTGTATCTGCCTAAATCCTTAGGGAAGTCTGTGGGTTTGTTGATTCTGATTCAGATCCTACTGTGTTACATCCTGCTGGAACCAGAGGCTGTTTTGCCAGAATGAAGTACGACGGTGACCTAAATGCCGGTCTACTCCATAAAGCCAATCTGTGTCCAGAGTTCAAATATCTGGCACACGTGGTGATGCACTGCTTAGGGCCTCAAAGAACAAGTTTTGATAAATTGAGGGAAAGCATGCAGTTTACAATGGCTGCACTAGTGATGAACCGCCCCTACAACTTCTCGCAGATGACCTTCAGCCATATGGTGGAGAATCTTACAATAAAACAAGGGGCGGGTGAGAAGTTTCTACAGTACCCGCTATTTGTGCAAATGATCGTCGATAGTCAAGCTCCGGGTTTACTGAAAGAAAATGAGGGTGATGTGGTGAAACTGGACCACATGAAGAACGAAACCCTCAACCGATTAAAATCATACAAGGACCGCCCCACAAGGCCACCACACAAAAGGTGTTTTGGGCACGTGGCAAATCAGTCTTACAAGGCTCCTCCGAAGAGGAAGTGGAGGAAAGCCGCCAGTGATTCAGACGTCGAGAACTTACCTTATCAGAAAACCAGCGACGAGTCTGACACTGAGGAGGAGGCGGGTACCGGCAGACACCAGAACAGATGCCAAAAAAGAGGCTGATTCATTCTTTAACACTGAGGATCTGGATGCTGGTGATGAAGCAAGTGCATCGGATGTGCACTTTGCTGGTGAGGTTAGGGCCGAGGAGCAACTGGCCGATATAATTGCGGGCGAAGAAAGGCCTGCGAAGAGGCAAAAGAAGAAGGTTACAAGGAAGTATCGTAGTCTATTTTCTGATCTCCCACGTCCTCCACCGTTACAATCAGTTGGGACTTCGTCTGCTGCTCCTCCCGTTCAACAAGCACCGCCACCACCACAGCAACCAGTACCACAATCAGCATCACAACCGACTACTCAACCTCAACCAGAAATATCTTTACCTCCTCATGTTGCAACAGAACTAGCTGATATTCACAAGGCAATGATGAAGATGTTCATGTTCAAGACTGAGCAAGAAGAGCTGAATAGACGGCAAGAAGAGCAAAATCGACTGAAAGATGAGTAGATTGCCAAACTTCAAGCCGAAAACGACATGCTCAGAATTGAAAACACTCAGCTGAATGCGACTGTCGCCGAACAGGGCTCTTCTATCAAGGAACTACGAGAGTCGAATCTAAGCCTTGAGGCGAAAGTAACAGAACTGAAAGGAGATGTTCTACGTTTGGAAGGTCCAACAAATGTTGATGTGGACACAGACGAACTTGACTCCTCAGATGATGGTGGTGAAGGTACTAAAGAGTGAGTTGAGTGAATGTAGTGAGGATTTAAATGTTAAATATTGTTAAATGATGATTTTTGTATAAACTCAGTTTCATATGTAATGATATTGTATTTCATGTTTATGATATTACATATGTTTACTTAAAATTGTTGTTACATTGTGGTTGTTTAATCAAACAGGTGATGATGATCCGTTTAATGTCCAACCGCTGCAATCAAAAACAGCAGCAAAATTTTTCACGTTTCTACTGGACAATCCAAATGAGCGGCGAAACTTCGCAAGTGGAGACTTGGAAGAAGGTGAAATTTCTCATAATTTCACAGAAGAAGAATTGGAACAAATGTTTGAGTTATCCAATGTAGAAACAGGCAAGTATCTGGCTTTGCCTCCAACAGAACAAACGTCTTCTTCTGCTGCTACACCTGAATCATCATCATCTACGGCCACTGATCCCTCACACGTCGATCCCTCTCAATTTGATGACGTTGAAATGGAAGACTTGTCAAAGGAAGAGTATCCTGAATACTATACGTCTCAAAATGACGATCTTCCTAACTCTGCAAGTTTCTTTCAAAATGTAACAGAGGAGGAAATACAGAAAAAGGCTGAAGAAAGGTCAAACAATATGGAACAGCCTTCTGAAGCGGAT
Source organism: Bidens hawaiensis (assembly GCF_021521415.1). NCBI lineage: Eukaryota > Viridiplantae > Streptophyta > Magnoliopsida > Asterales > Asteraceae > Bidens > Bidens hawaiensis. Next base: position 63,590 of record NW_027506476.1, read on the forward strand.
CAAGCCGAATTTTTAGAGAAAACCGAGGAATGCAAGAAAGCATTCAATGCTATTCTTGAGAAGATAAGATCCAGACAACAACCGAAGCCGACCATTCCTCATACAACGTCATATAAAATGAAGGGTCGCAGAACTTCAGGAGAAATTATCGCTTGGGCATGTCTGAAGGATCTTAACTGCGTAGCTGTCAAGAGAGAAAGGGGGGTTGAATACTTTCAACGTATTACTGATTTGAAGACCCTTCCTACTCATGATCTGAACCGTCTGAATTATCTTGATCTGCTATACGCCAACTCATCTCCATTTGCCACGTATTATCAGAGTGTATTGCGAAAAGAGTACAACACAAAATGGAAGATGATCACACCACAAAGGCCGAAGAGATATCTAAGCAAAAAGGAGATCGATCCGATCACCAATAGGCCAAAAGTTATTTTGAAGTACATGCCACCACTCACAATGAAGAAGATTCCTCTTAGAAAGATGAAGCAGGACTTCTACAAATCATTCAGGCATTGGTACTATGATGGAAGACTGCATGAGGCAGTTATTGTGCTCAATGACTATGGAAATTGGAGCACAATTCGTATCTTTGATCCAATGTGGCTCACAAATTTGTCACGGGAGGATGTCTATACGTTGTACAAGACAGAGATTCTTTACGCTCCCGAAGATATAGAGCAAGCGTTAACGTACAGAAATGTCATTATGATTTGCTTCGCCTATGACATACATGCAGGATCAAATTGGAAAGAACAACAGAAGAAGTATGCCCAAGAAACTAAAGATTAATTGTCATGTTTATCGTTTATCTTGTTTCTTGTTGTAATTAAAAGTTAAATCTTCTGGTTGTAATCGTTTTGAATTGAATGAAATATGATTTGGAATATTGTGATAGATTATGCTTTAATGTCAATTTTGCAAATCTAATACAATTGTGCTTAAATGTTAATCCAAAATTCCAATTGACAGTGTCTCAGGATATGCGGAACCTATGGTAAGTCTGACTGACTGCACCATTTGATAAAGAGAGAACTCCATGAAGAAAGGAGTTTGTGGATGCAACGTATGCACCACTAGTTTTGAGAAAAGAGAGAGTGAGATAACTCCAAGGGGGAGTTACAGTCGAGCAAGAGAACTCGATTGGTTACAAGCAAATAGAACTGGCTCCAAGGGGGAGTTTGTTAGGACATGAAATGTCACATGTATGTCCCCAGTTCTATCAGGTTGGTTCAACAAGAAACCAACGATCGTGAAACCAAGTTAACGTACTGAAAATGTCAAACGAAGCTGATTCGATCGAATCAGTCACTGATTCGATCGAACCAGATCTCATTCGATCGAATGGGTATCTCATTCGATCGAATCAGTTTTCGATATATAAACGTTACTTAGGAAATTTCATGAGGTGCTGAACAGAACACACACTCACGTAAATCACAGAACCAGCAGCCTCCAGAAACTCTCTCAAGCGTTCTTCGTGTTCTTGGTCGTTTCCTCCAATCCTAGGCGTCAAACCCCTTTAGGAATCGTACCTACGTGCCCGTTGATCACCACCGAATCGCCGTGTTAGAGGATTCCGCACTCTAACACGTTGCCCCGTGAATCGTTGGGAAACCGAGTCCCGAATCGGTCCTACAACAGTCTCGTTCGGTTTTTCTTTTGTTCGTTGCGTATTAAGCGGTTAATCATTTGCTCGATACGTAATAACTAAGGTATACCTGGTTTCGTCACGAACTTGACAACTATCAAGTGATAATTACAAAATAACCTTTAATATTTATAAACCAATCACCTATTTATCCACTTTTATTAAACTATAGTTAAGACTCATTATGAACCTAGATGATACCATGAATGTTTTGCCAATAATACACATAGTGTTATACATTGAAGTATATACAAACATGATCAAATTAAAACAATCTAAAAAATTTGGATGACTAATCTTTGATGCTAAAGACTTCTTCCAAGAGCTGAATCTCATTTATCTTCAAAAGATGGATGGATGGGATAATTCCCTTATTAATGGTGGTGAAAGGAGGTGGGAGAAGTGTATTAACGGAGTGCTAAGTGTATCAAGTGTATGCATTCAATGATGAATGGCAAGGTATTATAGGCTGATCAGGATGTCTCAACACGTTCCATTTTGATGTGAACACGATCGTGTTAAGGGTTTATCGAATTGTGTTAACTGATTGTTGTGAGAAAATAGTAAAATACATTAGGAGAGAGAACATGGCCAGTGTGGGACTAGGCATGGCCCATGGTGAGTTTCAAAAGCTTCCATTTTTTCTTTTCTCTTGTACTATCACCGTGGCTGTTTTGGCATCAACATGGCCCGTGCTTCATCAGTTTTTGTCTTTTCCTCTAATACTTTCACCATGGGGTGTGGTGGTGTCAACATGCCTCATGTTGGGACATCTGGATTTTGTCTTTTCCTCGTATCCTTGCAACTTTGTAAGGCCTCGTTCCCGGTAACCCTACTTTGGTGTTAGATTTAATCATAAACATAGTTCTAAAATCAGAATAAATTTAAAACTTCGCAGAATAATTAAAAACTTCAAACATCACATTACAAAACATTCATTCTTGTCTTAACATACAAATTGTCTTTTCATAAATAATTAATTAAAACAGTCATAACACTTCATCATGGATGCCAGTCTCTTCAATCCATGCCCTGTGTCCCTCCTTAAGCCAGCTGCCTCAACCTATTTGCCTGTGTGCATACTAAAAGTCAGCTACGTTGAGTGAGTTCTAGTTAATCATTTAACATACAATACATTCATATCCTTACTCATACGCATCCGAAGATACGTATTCATACCTTATTTATTCATACTTCTTTCATACAAACTTTATATACATGCACACGCGTTTACATACTTTCTTCCATAAGGCCTTGTGATTTACCATAGGCTATTCTATCTCTGCCATCACAGATATTATTAGGGTCTGGTCCCTTCTGTCTCAGATATTATTAGGGTCTGGTCCCTTCTGTCTCAGATATTATTAAGGTCTGGTCCCTTCTGTCTCAGATATTATCAGGGTCTGGTCCCTTCTGTCTCAGATATTATTAGGGTCTGGTCCCTTTGTCTCCAATAACCATACCTGTTACATCACTCGATCATACATTCATTTTCATTCATGCGTACTTTACAAATCTTCTGGTCATGTATATACGTATATGTACATATTCATTTGTATAAACATTCCATAATAACATTCAATACTTTGTCATACTTATATCATACACTTACCACTTAAGTTAAGTGTATTAACTACTATCACAAAGGAGTATGCACACGGCCCCAAAAACATAACGGATAAAGGGGCTAGAAACTCACCTGAAGTCGGTTTCTCTCGCCGTTAATAGTAATGTCCTTCTTTAGCTGTGCACGGCTAATTGTATAACGCATTACAAGTGTCAAATATCCATTATTACTACTTCTTATATCTAAGTCAAAGACACCCTCAACTAACGGGGGTCCGGGGGCAGCGCCCCTGGTAGTGGGGTCTAGAGGCGACCGCCCCTAGTAGGGTCCAAGGGGCAGCGCCCCTGGTTGGCTTGGAAAAATTTTATTTTCATTAACAGTCCTTTAACAAAAATGCATCAGAAAATGAATTTTATAAAATTTCGCATGGAAGAATTTTGCTTCGCATGCATTGAATTTCGCTTCGCGTGAAACTATTTCGCTTCGCATGGCTGAGCGAAGCGAAATGACTGTTTCGCTTCTCATCGCTGAGCGAAGCGAAATGACTGTTTCGCTTCTCATGCCTGAGCGAAGCGAAATGCCTTCCTTTATTCGCTTTTTCCATTTTAAAGCCATTTTACTTCGTGGCTCCTCCTCAGGATCTGGTTCTTACTCTTTCTCAACTTTCTACACATTCTGACCCCATGCACCTGATCCTGAACCCAAATCTCTGATAGTCCAACGCCACCTTTTTATCTTAATGTGTACCCAAGAGGTTATAACTTACCAAGTTTATATTTTTCTTACATTTTACAACCCGATCTATCATTATATCTTTTTGCATGATGATTCTAACCAAAACTTAACCGTTTAAACCGAAACGTACCTTTTTGCTTCGGGTTCGAGTTCAGATCTGAACAATACGTAGATCTGGACATGATTCTTGTTGTTTGATGATATCTACACACGAGATTCTTCCTCCTTTTTACACAGATTTGGATCCGGAATGTAGATAGAAAGTGTGTGTGTTATTGAGTGTGTGTGTGTGTGTAACAAAATGGTGAAAAGAATGGAGAGGTTAGGCTTATATAGGGGGAGCATGGGCCCCACAACCCGCTCACAATTCCAAATCCAAATATTATCCAAACACTTAACAAACGACTAACTTAACGACACACAGTTAAATAACAAAACTTTCCGTCATTTATTATTTAACAAAAAGTTGGATGTTACAAACTTGGGCCATGACTTTCTTTAAAATGGGATCTGTTAAGCTGGTTTTCATAGTTTTCTCCACTTTTCATTGTAAATCAGCACTTGCTAACATGACTTGCTTTAAGGTAATAATTACCTAGAAATAGAAATTATAAACATTTATGGTTATTTATTCTGATATTATTGCTGATATTCTACCTGCTTGGAGATATTTTTAATCCTGAAAAGACGTATAAATTTATATACCCCCAATGACTTAGAAAAATTGATTTAGATGATTTGGAAAGCATGTATATTAAATGGTCGGCAACCATGTTAGCTTTGAGAACAAAGAGATTCTTCAACATAATTGGAAGTTCTAACTTTGTAGGTCTAGGGGAGAGGATTAGGTTCCATAAGTCAAAGGTGGTTTGTTATAATTATCAATAATCAAGGCATTTTTCCGAAGAATCTAATATTCCCAGACAGTTTAATAATCAAAATCAGAACTTCAACAATCAAAGAAACCAAAATTTTAGAACCAATATCAGAATCAGCAACAAAGAGGGAACATTGTTCAACTGGACAACAATTTTCAGCAGAATAACGATCAACAACAAAACATCAATCCTCAAAGAAACACTGTTAATCAAAACCAAAATAGAGGTATGCAGCTTCAAGGAAATAAATCAACAATCAGAATATTACCAGAAATCAAGAAACTTTGCAGCCATAAATGGTCAACCTCAAGATGGAAAGTTTCACTAGAGTAACCATGCAATTGAAATTGCTATAGAAAATTGTGCATTTATGGCCAACATCCAATCATAAGCTAAATCTTCATCAAAGGTATCTTCTGAACCACCCTTTTAGCATTTGAATTTATTGACTAAAAAATTGAGAAAAGAAAATGCAAGTTTGAAATCTGAAATGGAGAGAAAGAACAAAATCATTGAGGTACTTGAATAAAGTGAAAAGAAGTATGATAAAGAGATCATGACTCTTGAATAAGATGTAATTGAAGCATACAAACTCCAATCAAGATACATGTCTGAGATTGAAGGTGTAAGAAAGATGTACACAGATCAGAAATTAAAGTGTGTTGAGTTGGGTATTCAAGTTGAATTTCTTAAAAATCTTGTCTCCATTAGGAGTATAATTGGAAAGATGAAAGAGGTTAAACCTAAAGACAAGTATAAAACAGTTCACGCACCTTTAAATGATAATTATATCCTCCATATTGATAAAGAAAAGAAGAAAGCTTCCTTGAACCAATTCAAAACAGTTTTTGAAGACAGTGAAGAATTTGTAAATAAATATAATAATGTGACTACGCATAAAAATGGAGAGTTCACTCTTTAAGAAACTTTTCAGTTATTCGAAAACTAAATTCTATAATGAAGAAAAGGAATCAACGTTAATGTATCGTTTGAACGTCTCGGTCTTTGTATAACATATTTTGTCATTAGTTTAATCTGTAGGGGTTATTAATGTAAATAATGTAAGACTCATTCGTTAAGGTTATAATAACGAATGAGTCCGCATGATTTTGTCTCATTCGTTGAGGTTTGTTTAACGAATGAGTAATGTATGATAGGTAACATATGTAAGCCATTTGTTTTTAGTTTGTATAACGAATGGCATAGCGAATGGAACACTCCTTCGTTAGGCATGCCTAACGAATGAGGTCGTCTCATATATATGCCCTTGTAAGTAATTTCTAATTAATGAAGTTTTATTCTAACGTATCAAGTACCGTTACTCTACCCAAATATCCTCTCAAACTCGTTCATTCGTTTCATTATAGTTATCATTCCATCCTATAACATAATCACTAAAGTAAACATTATCTGTGTGTTCATATCTGAAGACTAGATCCTAAGATCAAGCTCTCTCAAGTGGTATAAGAGGTTAGAGTTTTATTGAACACATTTACAGATCTATTTCCGTTCAATTGATTCACGTTTCGGATTGTGAACTGTAACAAATTGATCATAGTTGTTTTCGGACCGTTCGTAACAAGTAATTGATCAATTAACATACCGATATATGATAATTGAAGTTAAATTTGATTTAGAATTGTTTGTGATGGTGAATTGATTAACCGTGATCAATTAATTGTGTTAGTTCAGCCTAAATCATTGAATTTGATATTGGCGGGAATTGTGAGGTTTTAAAAGGTATTTTATGAACAACTGATTTGGATTTTGGATGAATTAGTGGTTCGGATTAATAAAGATTTGTTCAGATTTGGTTTGCGTGTGATTTGAGTATATTTGGTGATTTGGTTGAGTTTCGGACTAGTTTGGATTGATTTGGTTAAGTGTGTTTGAAGTTTAAAACTGGAAAAATATGAATACATTTGTTAATTTCTTGAAGCCATTCGTTACTCTTAAAATACATTCGTTAACCAGTTTAAAAGTTGTAAACATTTTTAACAACACATTCGTCAACTGTTCATCCATTCGTTACACTTCTCTCACGTTACCCAAAAATTCACATTCATTAAAACCAATTCATTAAGATCATTCATTCACTGTTCATTCCATTCGTTTCATCTACATTTGTTATTTCTGTTGGTCTCAGTCTGCCCAAGACACATATTATTATTGATGTGGCTAGTACGATATGATCCAAGTCGGGTCATACCCAATAACAAGCTAGACAAACACCAATTATATTTGTCTATTTATGATGTGATCATAGTAAATAAATATTGACACTTATGTTATTTGGTAAGGGTTTCTAAATACAATATACTTGTGAAATGAATAAATCATATGGATGATTTATACTTTTAGAGAGAGCATTCCATAGTGTTATTTAAGATGGTTAAGTAATAATATGTGAATAATGTTACCTAGCATGTTGTCTATATTGTGTTATCTTTATAACACAATGTAACTATTTTTATAACACAAAATATATACATATATAAGTTATATATGGAAGGTTTGCAAATAATAATAATAATAATAAAAGAAAGGAAGGGTTAGTTTATTATTATTTCAAAAGATAGTGGCAACATGCAAGGACTCTCATTGGACCTTTGGGTGGTGCTTTGAAAGACCACAAGACTCTCCCTTTCACATGACAAAATTTCACAAGTATCACAAAATCTTTCTCCTTTCTTTTCTCTCTACATTTTCAGCCAAAATAGGAGCCAAGGCAAGGAAGAAGATTTTGAACAAAATCCTAGCTAAACCAAGGGTGTTTGACAAGAGATTGGGGTATACAAGCTTGAGGAACTCCTCTTTGAAGTTCTAGCCAACCATTTCATCATCTCTTGCTTACTTCCTTGGATTTGAAAGGTAGTCTTGACATGCATGGACTTATAGTGACATGCATGTGTTTGATAGTATGTATTTCGTATATGGATCCGGGATTGGGTTTTGCATGTATAAAATTGGTTTTATACACTTTATATTAACAAGATTTAAAACATATATCCGCTGCGTTTTGGTAACAGTAAGGTTTTATCACTTTGATAATCTTGTTAAAACCCAACAATGGCATCAAGAGCCGCTTATACGAATGCATGCTTCATTAGACCCAAAAATTTTCGGGTTTATGGTGGGGTTTTACCATATGGCCGAAAATTTTAGGGGTTTTGGTTACCTCATGGTTTTTTAAGGTTATACTTTATATGCATGTGGTAATCTTGAAAAACTAAGTCTTTTGGATGATTGATTGTGTTGTTTGGACAAAAACCCGAAACTTTCGGTTTGGTTGTTATTTGGGCCGAAAGTTTGAGGGAAAGGGGAACCAATTTTTGGTCTTGGATTATTGCATATTTGGATGTGTAATAGATGTGCATAACCTAGCCATGGCCTTGTGTTTGGTTGAATGATTTTGTTGATGTGTTTGTTCATTCAAGTGGTTGTTTGTTCATTCGATATGGTTGTAATATTTATTTGGGTTTGTAATCTATTTATTCATTCATTTGGTTTGTAATAATAAGTAGATTAGATGCATTTCTTTTACTAGAAAAATGTATTAGGACATATTTTGTAAAAGAAGATGCAAGGATGGAAGTCTAAATAAAGTGGAGACCACAACGCGGGGGTGAAAACTTGGAGCATTTGGATGAGGGATCAAGTGGGAGTTCACCGACACAAGATTATATCCTTTCGGGTCCCTTCGGAAAGACCTTTTTGACACACTTGTCTTCGGTCAACAAGTGTAGTCAATATTAGGAGTCTATGGTTATGAACTTGTGGTTGTATGTTTTATGCTTGCATGGTTGATTTTCTTTTGTTTGTGTTATTGCAATATGGTTTGCTAACTACTTAAAATCAACAACTAGCATAAAATTGGTTCCTTAGAAATCGTTAGGTAATAAATATTGGTTTTATTAAAGTCTAATGATATCATAATAAAATGGGTTTTATTAATAGGAATTTTGAAAATGGGTTTTTCAACTAAATACCATACATTTGAATGCATGCAAATGGAATGTACATAAAAGGTGTTCCAACCTAGAATTTAGAAAACTAAAATCCCTTTTATAAAATAAGTCAAACACCATCCTTTTGTACAACACTCGAATCACTAGGGAACTCGGTATGGGATAAAGGTCACCTAACCATGTTGAGGAAACTTGTGAGTTTGGGGTGGGTTTACCATACTTGTGGGATAAATATCACCTAACCACTTGTATGTGTAAACTCACACGTGTGTATAAGTAGGATGACTTAAATTGGAAACCATGTGAATAGTGTCACCGAAGCATGGTATACAATGGTGTTGATGGGATTAAACATGTCAACTAAACATAAGATGTTTAACCGATCCCATAGAACTAGAAGTTGCAATTTTCAAACGTTGACTACCTTGTTAATTTAAATAGTAGGATAAAGGTCACCTAACTACTATTTGAATGTAACGTTGGGTTCTAGATTTTAATCATTAATTGTCTAGGAGACATAAAGGGTATTAACGATTAAAATTAATTATTGATATCGAAAATACTAAAATTGAGCTTTGTTATATTTGTAGATGGCCGCAATCAACAATCCACCTAATGTTATTATTCCACCCGTTAACAACCTATCACTAAGATCTATTCTTGATAAGGATCGTCTAAACTATACCAACTTTATAGATTGGTATCGAAACTTGAGAATCGTTCTCAAGCAAGAAAAGAAATATTACGTGATAGACGAGCCTATTCCCGAAGAACCTAGCATTGACGATGCCGATAACTATAACAATTGGGTAAAGCACAATGAGGATTCCGTGCAAGTTTCTTGCCTCATGTTGGGAACTATGATTCCCGAAATTCAAAAGGATTTTGAACTTCATGGGGCATACGACATGATCACCCAACTTAAGGAAAATGTTCCTTACACAAGCTAGGGTGGAGCGCTTCGAAACGGTTTCGAGCGCTTCATGCATGTCGTATGGAAGAAACCCAATCCATTTCCTCCTATATGCTTAAGATGAAAAGCCACATTGATCGTCTCAAGCGCCTTAATTGTCGCGTCTTAAACGAGTTAGCCATGGATTTGATCCTAAATGGCCTAACCAAGAAATTTGAGACTTTTGTTATGAATTAAAACATGAATGGGTGGGACAAGAGCATTGGTGAGCTTCACGCAATGCTCAAGACGGCCGAGACGGGAATGGGTACAAAGGTTTTACCCGTTCTAACAATCAATGAAGGCGGTAATAGGAAGAGGCATCACCCGGAACCTAAGGCAAAGGTTGCCAAAGGTAAGGGACAAGTCATGGCTAAGTTCAAGGGAAAGGCGAAAGTGGGACCACCCAAGCCGAAAGAAAAGAAGCCAAAGGTTTGCACGGAGGATCCGTGCTTTGGATGTGGGGAGATAGGGCGTTGGATGAGGAATTGTCCAACCTATCTAAAAGAGTTGAAAGCTAAGAGGGATGCGGGGTAAACCTCAGGTACAACTTTCATGATTCATGTTGATCTTAATATTATTTCCTCTAACACATGGGTATTGGATACCGGATGTGGAACTCATATTTGCAATTTGTTGCAGGGGTTCAAAGGAAATGAAGGATTCAAGATGAGAGATATTAGTCTCTTCATGGGCAACGGAGCAAAGGTTGTTGTCGAAGCCCGAGGGGACTACATTTTGAAGCTTCCAAATGGTTTGGAAGTTATTTTAAATAATGTTTTGTATGCTCCTAGTTTGACTAGGAATATTATCTCCATTTCACTTCTAAGACAATATGGTTATGATTTTAAGTTTATGGATGATTGTATTTATGTTTTCATGAGTGATGTATTTTATTTTAAAGCAATGCCATCTAATGGCATTTATGAATTGGTTCATAACAACACATCTTATGATAACATGTTATACCAATCAAGCACCAAAAGACTAAAAACGGATTTGAGTAAAACTTATCTTTGGCATTGTCGCCTTGGCCATATAAACAAAGATCGCATACATACACTTCAAAAGAATGGTCTTTTGGAATCAAGTGAAGGTGATTCATTTGATAAATGCGAGTCTTGTATGTTAGGAAAGATGACCGAGGACCCCTTTAGTGGAACAAACCAAAGGGCAAAAGACTTATTAGGTATC
>NW_027506477.1:0-92361 GCF_021521415.1 Bidens hawaiensis
CCGACTTATTTTCGGATGATTCATTTTACTTGTTTAACTCAATTATATGAAAATAGTCCATTTTTAAGGTTTTTTATACACCAGTCAGCTCGCTTAAGCGAACTTCACCGGTTTACGCGTTTTAACTTTAAAAGTTTGATAATTAGCACGATTAATTATCCGTTTACTCTCGGATCTTGTAATTTTGCACAAATCACTTTTTAATAGTGGAGAATTTTATATAAAATATTTCTAGAATTAATTCTTATATTAAAAATTTATTTATCTATTTTTAAACACCATTTTAAACACTAATATGCCGAAAATACCAAATGACTTTAGAAAAATCCCAAATTTTTCTGAGATGACTCTTGCCATCCATATAGTTCCCAGTAATTTTTACAGAACCAAAACTCATTTTTCATGCCATTTTCACCAAAACCGAGCTAGAAAAACCCTAGAACTCGTTTTAACCGAAAAGCCTACTTAGACTTCTCCAATGGACCTGAAATTTTGTGTGTGACTTTTATATGTTATAAAAAGCTTATCTAAATTTTCCCAGAATTTTTCATGATGTTTAGCTATTTTCACCATTTTTAGCCAAAACCGAGCATTGAATTCACCAAATATTCATCCTTTATCCAAAAATTACCAAAAATTCAAAGAACTCATATTTTCATGTGTTTAACACCTCTGTAAAATTTCATGACCTAACTCAAAAGCATCAACAATCTGTCCAAATTTCCCATAAACCGAACATAACCGAATATACCTTTCGTTTTCCGCCACTACAAGCTACAAACTCATCTTTTCCGCCTTATCTACCACTAAATAAAGAGCCTACAAACAACATACCACAATACCAAGCAAGTTACACTCACGATCAAGCCATTTCTTTCATGGTTACGGTTTATGATACTAAAACAAAGATTTTAACCGTAAAAATTCGTTTTTGACTCTTTTAACTCCTTTCTTGGACCAAGATCCCTTGTATAACTTGTATACATCACTTGATCATGCAAGAATCGGTTTCATCTCGGGTTTTCACCATTCTTCCCTTGAAACCTCATTTTCTCAAGATCATGGAATCAAAACTATGAATCAACCATTAAAACCATGTTTTTACCTTATGATTCTTGTTAAAAATCAAGGATTTGGATGAAGGTTGAAGGGTGTTGAGAGGATTTTGGAGTTGGGAGCTTAGAAAAAAGAAAATGTAATGTGTGTGTGTGAGACTATGGACTGATCGGTCCATTGTAAGGGGGGGGGGGGGCCCACAACTCCAACCATGGACACACATTTGGATTGTGTAATCCAGATAACGTTGTGGATAATCTGGTTCAGTTCGTTTTTTCGGTTTAAACGCTTAAATCGGCTTAAAACGAGGCTAAAACGGTCGTTTTTCGGCTTAAAAATAAAATTTATATAAAAACCGATTTAAAAACTTAAACCATGACATTTATTAACTTAAAACGTCATATTATTAGTTATTACGCTCTTTTCGGCTTGATCGATCATCTCTTGCTCGTTTGGTATTAAAGGTTTCGTTTAACGTACCGACGTACTATTAAATCGAAATCCTTTTTCTGTGCTTTAATCCACTTATCCCGAAGCTTTAATTACTTCGTAACATCTCTAAATATCATATATCCCGTCTATAATTGAACCCTCGATTCATTCGGGTTTCAATAACTATCGATCGTTTGATCGCATAATCAATACGGTGAATTATATATTCACGTACAATCAATACAATGAATCATGTATTCTCGTATAATTACCATGGTAACCCGTGTACCCGACATTGTATATGACGTAACTAACGTCTACCGGTTAGGGTATACCTGGTTTCGTCGAATCGTTACATTCTCCCCCGTTAAGAAATTTCGTCCCCGAAATTTTACACGCCCACTATCTCCTTTCGAGAGAAAGGTGGGGGGTTTTTTTCCTTCAGATTTCATCCTCGCGTTACCAAGTATAATCTGGTCCTTGCTGTGAATTCCACTTAATCTTTAATTGATAAAGCTTGGTATGTCCAAACTGTTTAGTTTTCCCGTCTACTACACTACGGATTAGTTATGATATCAAACATGTCTTCTATGAGTACCTCTATTACTGGTACTTTCGTTTGCCTCATCGCTTAGGCACTTTTCAATCCGTATACATGGCAGAACATCATGTATAGTACTTAGCCCCTAGAGTACTTTAATCGATAAACTAAATGACCAATCATGGAGATAGTTCTCATGGGGTCCAATTTATTAGAAGCTATTTTCGGTTTTGCCAAACCTCATATCACCTCTCTCTAAGGTGATGCCTTAAAATGCCTTGTCACTTCTATTCAGGGACAATGGTTTCCTTTGAACGTTGGCATAAACCCTTTGCCAATCACGCGCTGCTTTCGACTTCTCTTAAACATTATAAACCCGATTGGTTGATTCTCGGATCAATTCAAGTCTTATGGCTCGATCGACGCTCATTTTCAATTTAACTAATTGGTGATAACTACTTCACCCATAGAAAGCTTCAAGCTCTCGATGCTTCCTTCTCTTCCTTCCAATAATGAAAGTAGGACGACTATTTCGATCTGAGCTCAGTGAAAATGGTACTCCACGACGAGTTACCATTTCAACATCATAAATTTGGACGAGAATTCATTGTGGCAATCGTCATAGATTGGGATGAAATGCGAGGACTGGTTAATCGATCCGCGATTACCTAACTTACCTCATGCCTTTGATATATCATGGGAATTTGCGTCCCGAAATCCATTGTAATTTATTCCCACTATCATTGGCGAAATTTTTTTTTTCGTCGTTGCGGCGTTCCCTAGGGTTTTCGGTGTGCAGCCTTATCTCTTGCATAACTCAATATTCACCAATACACGTAACCATATCTTTCTCCAAACTCGACCATTAATAAAAATCCTTTCAGATATCCGTATCATCAATAGTCAAATCCGATCCCGGATGTATGGATTATTTCGATCTATGCGCTTCGTCAATGATTAATTCACGAAGGTCATGGAGGGTCGGGATCCAAACCCGATCTTTGAAATAGAGAATTTCGTCCACGCGCTTGTTCGAAATTCTTCTCGTTGCCGTAAAGTTCCTCCTTTTCCAATTGTTCCTCTCTCAACGCCTCACGTTGAGCGACTCGAGTCAGGTCCGGAAGGTTCGACTGAACTATCATCCCCAGCGCTCGCACTCGCAATGGCTTAACCCGATCCTTCCTACTTAAGGCGTCGGTTACGACGTTAGCCTTATCGGGGTGATAACGGATGTCACAGTCATAATCGCTTAACAACTCGACCCATCTTCGATGAATATGAGACTGCGGACTCTTATCATCTATAAAATTTGTACATTAGCGTCGTACAAAGGATTATGAGTTGGGTAATGTTAAAAATTCTTCAATAAACCGCTGTTAATCTCCGGCTAGTCCTAAAAATTGGCGCATTTCCTTTGGCGCCTTGGGTGACTACCAATTTTAATGGTTTCTATCTTATTTGGATCTATGTGAAATCCTTGTTGCTTTACAACATGACCAAGGGATTATGCCTTCTTTATTCAAAATCACATTTCGAAAACTTCGCGTATAGCTCCTCTTGCTTTAATACTTCTACCATTTTCCTTAAACGTCGTTCGTGCTCTTCTTTACGTTGCAAATATGTCCAAAATATCATCAATGAATGCTATGATAAATTTGTCAAAATAAAGTTTACAGACTCGGTTCATGAGTTCCATGAACACTGCCTGCGCATTTGTTAGACCGAACGGCATAAATAAGGATTCATAATGGCCGTAACGAGTCCGAACCGCTGTTGTTGCAACGTCCTCCTCTTGGATTTTTCATTTTGTGGCAACTATATCTAAGATCAATTTTTAAAAAATAAATCGCCCCTTGCAGTTGGTTAAACAGATCATTCACTTCGAAGAAGTGAGTACCTACTCTTGATCATCACTTTATTCAATTCTCCCTAATCAACACATATTCTAACACTTCCGTCCTTCATTTCCCAATTAAAACTGGTGCACCCCATGGTGACTAACTAGGTCGTATAAAATCTTATCCAACAATTCTTGTAACTGATTGGATAATTCTTGCATCTCGGACGGTGCAAGTCGGTAGGGTGCTTTAGCAACAGGGCCAGCTTGAGACATTAAATCGATTCTGAATTCGACCTGTCGGGTTGGCGGTAATCCAGGAAGTTCTTCTGGGAAAACTTGTGGAAATTTGCGTACCACCGGGATATCTTCTATATGTTTTCTTTTAAATACTTTGGCAATCACGTTTGTCAAATACCCCACGTCTTCTTGTCGTAAATATTATAACATCTCAAGATGAGATTAGAGTGGCAACATACTACCGTACACTTTTCTCTGTATTTAATCGCTTCATCGTCCGAAAGAGAGCTTCTAATCATCTTCTTTTCATATTTGATTTCTGCTTCATGTTGAGTTAGCCAATCCATGCTAACTATTACGTCGAAACTTCTTTGCTTTACTGGTCGTAGGTCAATAAGGAAAGGTTAATCGTTCAGAATAATAGGACAATTCCGTACAATTTAGTTAACCATTAGGGATTTACCGTTAGCGATTCTACAGTATAGGGTTCTATAGTTTCACTAATCGGTATCTTTCCAAATGATAGGAGGTTAGCAGGAATTAACTTCTATTGACGACCGTAAAAATATCGCTGAAGCCCATTGATTTAAAACTACAACGTACTTAATACCACCTTTGGATCATGACGTGCTTTATTCGAATTACTCACATAAGTACGGCTCCTTGCTTGATCAGAGGTTGATGTTTGTCATGAGGTTCGATTTTCAACGACACCTTGGTTCAACTTTGGGAAATTTCTCCTGAAACGTTCTGTACTGCCACATTCATAGCAAGTACAACTGTTTGGCATATCTTTGGATGGATTATTATTGAAGTTGTTGGGTTCGGAGTGGTTGTACACGAATGGGTTGGGGTTGCCGGTTCACATGGCTTCAATTGGTTCTACAATTGGGGCATTACTTCCATCTTTACCACACCTGTGGCCTACTATCACTCGACATTCTTCTTCCTGCCGATAACCATATTTTCTACATTTAGGGAAGGACCCTTCATGCGGTTCATGTTTCACACCAGAACTAGTCTCAGTATAATTCTGGGTTGTAGGACATTCCTACTTATTCAAAGGCCTATCTCGCACTATGCCTTTATCACTTCTCTTCTGTAACACACAACGTCTCACCTAACGTCCTTCCAGTCCATTTCTCATAGAGTCAAATATATCAATGCTGGCTTGTGACACAATCCTTCCAAAGGTTGTATATTTTACAGGATTGACTATACTCCTTATCGATGGAGTTAGTCCCCAATATTGCGCTTACTTCGCTTAGCTCCAGGAGTAATTAGCCATGTTACCAGACATGACAATTCCTTTAAACGTTTAGCGCGTTCTAAGTGATCAGCACACAACATTTCTATCTTTCATAGTTCAGTTTCAAATCTCTGAACACAATTACTCGAATAAAAGTGCTCTAGCACAAGAATTTTAAATTTTGACCATATTATCTGAACAAAAATTTTCTAACTATAATTTTGTACCATCGTGTTCCATCACGATACAACATAATCTCCCAACATATCTGTATCATATTTCACTACACAATGTTCTAGACTTTTACCAATATCCTTAACCATTTTGATCTTTCCTATCCACTTGCTAATCTATTCCTCCCTTTACCAACAGTAAACCATTAATAATTCCTTTAACACAACCGATAAACATATTCTTCACACCGGGTCTAATTCATTACGACTACTATTCATGTTTAGTATATAACTAATGCTTGTAGTCATAATAGCATTCGGTGGGACATTATCACTCTTAGTAATACCACTAAGAATTGAAATATTCATAATCATGTGATTGCTCGATCTATAATTCTGCGTTCACATTTGCATCAACACTAGCAGTGATCTGTGATACTACATTCGGTATCATCATCTGCTATCCTTGAGCAATCAACTGAATCATATCGATCTCAATTATTGGAGTTACTCTTTTTATGTCATTCTGCCGTACTCGTCCCATACGCAGTAATCAATACCAATCTCACCGTATAACTCGTTACCAGTTCAATCATATCAGCAGGTACACATACACACCAAATATTATCATACAAATTACACATACCAGTATCTAGTATATATATATGTCCCACAATATAATAAAATACGAACTTAACCTGACGTCGGTTAACGTTTAAATATGTTTCATAACCCTTGTCACCAACTGACATATAGATCTTTCTCAACAAAGATCAATGTTTAATATGCTTGATTTCAATATCCTTCTGCATGTCAGCATAACCGATACATGCTCACCGTGAGCACCAAACGATTACATACCACGGAGTTATAATATCCGTGTTTATTCGTATATCCGGCATACACAGTATACCTCCTACGAACGAACAACCAACTATGCTATAATGATTCCAACACTTCTTTGTGTATAGGTAATCATTCTATTTGAGCATACATGGGTGTAAACATCTAACGGATGTAAGGATAACATAGGGAGTTGCAAGGTTCAAGGTAATTGCGCAACATGGGTTGCCTTCAAATATTATTAATTACTATTATGGGAAACTCTATCACTTGCTCAGTCAATGTCCTCAGGCGTTCTAGGTTTGCTAAAATCAGTAATTCTCGATCTGAAGTTGGTCCGTCTCATATGTTTGTGAGTGAGCAATACACATATATATATTTCAATATATTATTTTATTTTATTTTATTTATTTACTCCTTTACTTTAATGGAATAAGAATGGGTTCAGGTACGGATCCGTTCGTACGTGAGGGTCGACGGTGCGGGTGAACACAGGGGGTTGTTAGGATATACGGTACCGGTGTTGGTAGGGTAAGGGATCTACTAATTTTTGGTTGGGAGTGACGGTTACTCAATATTTCTGATTAATGTCAAACGGGAGATTTAACTTGGTACTGTCATAACTATGGCCCGATAAGTCGGACTTATCATCAACCGATGCTCTAGAAATTTCAGCATCCTCGGTACTTTTATTATTTCATCCCCCGGTTCCTTATCCGGGTCCTATTTCTCAATACTTGTACCCACAAGATACGCACATATATATATATACACCTTAGCACGTATAAATAATATTATATACTTTACACATATGTTGCCATTTTTACCTATTAATGTTCCCCGTGACTTCCCCTGAATTCCCTCGTGCGGACAAGTCTGTTATTATGTTCCGGACCATAATAACTCACTTGTCCATCCAAGTTCATCCAGACCTCGTCACAAAAAATTATTAGTTGATATTCAGATCCTATAACACTTGAGCTACTGGTTATATTTTAGGTATCTTTTAAAGACATCCTAATTCTTTTATAACCAATGGCTCTGATACCAAGTTCTGTAACACCCCGTAACCGCAGCGGAAACGTAAACGGGATGCGACAGACACCTCTGATATCAACCACATTGTTTATAAAGGAAACCGAATGCATTAATATACTTCAAAATTACATTATCTCATCTTTCATTACCGTCTAGGTGATACACACATCATACAATACGGTTCATAATTCTATCTGCTATAACGTATCCTAACGTCCAGCACGCAAACCTTACACACATCAAGCACTTAGCACGTAATCAATCACTTTATCTTAGTTGTACCTGAAAAGCATGTGAGAAAACGGGTCAACTACGAATAGTTGGTGAGTTTCACAAATCGAGTAAACCATGATAAATCATTATCATAAAATAATATTATTATCGATGTAATTATGCTGAGCCCACAAGTGAGAACTCTGTTAATCCCAAAACATATCGATTAACCTCCGGGAACTCTGTTACCCCAGAATACTTCCAATAACCTCTGGGAACTCTGTTACCCCAGAAACACATTTAATAACCTCTGGGAACTCTGTTACCCCAGAAACACATTTAATAACCTCTGGGAACTCGGTTACCCCAGAAACACATTTAATAACCTCTGGGAACTCGGTTACCCCAGAATACTTCCAATAACCTCTGGGAACTCTGTTACCCCAGAAACACATTTAATAACCTCTGGGAACTCTGTTACCCCAGAAACACATTTAATAACCTCTGGGAACTCGGTTACCCCAGAACACATTTAATAACCTCTGGGAACTCGGTTACCCCAGAACACTGTTTCGGGCCTTACACTGTTAGCAACTCAGACAATTACCATCTTAATTCATTACCGTACGATTCCCGTACAATAAACATTATATAAATACGTTCATTTCCATGCGATCAGCATGTACTTAAACACTTTGATAAAAACATGCTTTCCGCCCCGGGAAAATATTTAAAACAGTTCAGTAAAAGGGGCTCGTGAAAACTCACCTTAGCACATGCAAGCAGGTAACAACAATCATTATCAATTAACACGTCCAATCTGTAATATGATCCCTACGATCGTTATTATACAATTACTGTTCATATAATCTTTAACCTTATCAATCGGTACATCTGGGGACACTGTTAACCCAGTACTGTACCTGTTCCGGGGGCAATGTTAACCCAGAAATACTTCTCCGGACTCAGATTGTGATGTCGTTTAGAGTTCCATGGTTACAATTTCTATTAGTCGTTTTCTCGTTTTGCGTGCCTAGCACGAATATCCGTTTTATGTTTCAAAAATGAGTTTGGTCACACACGACTCGAAAATAGTGGTTGTCTGATAATTTAATTTAAAATGTGAAATTATAGCTCGGTTTAGACGTCCCGATTGGCCGCGGGACTCGTTTCCGTCTTAGGCGTACCGGAAACCGTTAAAATCGGTTAAAAATACCCAAATCATCCGACTTATTTTCGGATGATTCATTTTTACTTGTTTAACTCAATTATATGAAAATAGTCCATTTTTAAGGTTTTTATACACCAGTCAGCTCGCTTAAGCGAACTTCACCGGTTTACGCGTTTTAACTTTAAAAGTTTGATAATTAGCACGATTAATTATCCGTTTACTCTCGGATCTTGAAATTTTGCACAAATCACTTTTTAATAGTGGAGAATTTTATAAAAATATTTCCAGAATTAATTCTTATATTTAAAATTTATTTATCTATTTTTAAACACCATTTAAACACTAAATATGCCGAAAATACCAAATGACTTTAGAAAAATCCCAAATTTTTCTGAGATGACTCTTGCCATCCATATAGTTCCCAGTAATTTTTACAGAACCAAAAACTCATTTTTCATGCCATTTTCACCAAAACCGAGCTAGAAAAACCCTAGAACTCGTTTTACCGAAAAGCCTACTTAGACTTCTCCAATGGACCTGAAATTTTGTGTGTGACTTTTATATGTTATAAAAAGCTTATCTAAATTTTCCCAGAATTTTTCATGATGTTTAGCTATTTTTCACCATTTTTAGCCAAAACCGAGCATTAAATTCACCAAATATTCATCCTTTATCCAAAAATTACCAAAAATTCAAAGAACTCATATTTTCATGTGTTTAACACCTCTGTAAAATTTCATGACCTAACTCTAAAGCATCAACAATCTGTCCAAATTTCCCAAAACCGAACATAACCGAATATACCTTTCGTTTTCCGCCACTACAAGCTACAAACTCATCTTTACGCCTTATCTACCACTAAATACAGAGCCTACAAACAACATACCACAATACCAAGCAAGTTACACTCACGATCAAGACATTTCTTTCATGGTTACGGTTATGATACTAAAACAAAGATTTTAACCGTAAAAATTCGTTTTTGACTCTTTTAACTCCTTTCTTGGACCAAGATCCCTTGTATAACTTGTATACATCACTTGATCATGCAAGAATCGGTTTCATCTCGGGTTTTCACCCATTTTTCCCTTGAAACCTCATTTTCTCAAGATCATGGAATCAAAACTATGAATCAACCATTAAAACCATGTTTTTACCTTATGATTCTTGTTAAAAATCAAGGATTTTGATGAAGGTTGAAGGGTGTTGAGAGGATTTTGGAGTTGGGAGCTTAGAAAAAAGAAAATGTAATGTGTGTGTGTGAGACTATGGACCGATCGGTCCATTGTAAGGTGGGGGGGGCCCACAACTCCAACCATGGCCACACATTTGGATTGTGTAATCCAGATAACGTTGTGGATAATCTGGTTCAGTTCGTTTTTCGGTTAAACGCTTAAATCGGCTTAAAACGAGGCTAAAACGGTCGTTTTTCGGCTTAAAAATAAAATTTATATATAACCGATTTAAAAACTTAAACCATGACATTTATTAACTTAAAACGTCATATTATTAGTTATTACGCATCTTTTTCGGCTTGATCGATCATCTCTTGCTCGGTTTGGTATTAAAGGTTTCGTTTAACGTACCGACGTACTATTAAATCGAAATCCTTTTTCTGTGCTTTAATCCACTTATCCCGAAGCTTTAATACTTCGTAACATCTCTAAATATCATATATCCCGTCTATAATTGAACGATTCATTCGGGTTTCAATAACTATCGATCGTTTGATTGCATAATCAATACGGTGAATTATATATTCACGTACAATCAATACAATGAACCATGTATTCTCGTATAATTACCATGGTAACCCGTGTACCCGACATTGTATATGACGTAACTAACGTCTACCGGTTAGGGTATACCTGGTTTCGTCGGAATCGTTACAAGAGTTCATTCTATGGATAAAGTATAGTGGTCCTTTTATAGAATGTAAATAGGGTCCCTTCTATGGGTAATGTTAAGGATCCTTCTATGGATAATATCTTGGGATCCTTTTATGGATAGTTTATATAGACCCTTCTATGGGTGATTCAAGTTGTTACTTCTATGAGTGATAGTAATTGTTCTTCAAATAGATATTATGCAATGGTCCTCTTATGGATAATTATAAAGTGTCTGGAATGAAGTTCGGTTAAGTATGAATATGTATATTCGGATACGTATATGTGAATGTATGAGAATGTATTGTATGTTGCCTGATTTACTAGAACTCACTCAGCGTAGCTGACTTTAAGTATGCACGCAGGTAAATACGTTTATTGAGCTGACATGAGGATGACACATGGCATGGATTGAATGGATGGCATCTGAAGATGGAAGAAATGATGTTTTAGGTATGATGTTTTATGTTATGTTTTAAAGAGAAGATCGAATGTTTTGTATCCAATGATTGAAGTTTACGTTTCCGCGAATGTTTTAATTAACTATGATTTGTAGAACTATGTTTATGAGTAAATCCAACGCTAAAGTAGGGCTACCGGGAACGGTGCCTTACTAGTTGGTATCAGAGCATAAGTTCGAGAGAATTAAGCATCCTACATGCTTAGACTCAAACAGAGAATGGGACTAAGTAAGAAAAGAAAGAAGGTGCCAGTTCAAGAAAACCATGTGTCACTCAAGCAAGCTAAGTAAAGGTAAAGTACATGATTAATTTCATGTGTAATGTAAGAATGTGTAAGGAAGTTAGCTAATTTCTTGAGGTAGGAATATGTGATTATATGAACTATTTGAGTGTCTAACTATTTAAGTAGAACCAACACACAAGTGGAATCACGAAGGGAAGTGTATAGGACACGGAGAGTAACGTCATTAGCTAGTCACAAATGGCCATTGTTATTACCTGTTAGCCTTACTATCCTTGCACTAAATAGTTCCTTAAGTGATGACTTTTGTGTTTCCTTATAGAATACGAATGGTTGGAGCAAGGAAAGTTGCTGGTCAAGGAGGTCAGACCGGGCGTCGTGGTAGGCCACGCATTGTTCGAGAACCTTCTGTAGAATCAGCTACTAACTCGAGGGAAGAAGAAAGTGCAGATGGACGGAATCCGAGCAACAATGAAGGGCATCAACTTCACCCTGCTATTCAAACAACCATTGCACAAGCTGTAGCTTCTGCAGTGAAGAACCTACAACCTGAAAAGTCTGCTGAAAGTCACGCAAGAACCCTCGAGAGGGCAGGGAATGATGGTAAGAAAGCTGATAATGAGGAAGGTGACTCGAGTGAAGTTCGATCTGTGAAGGTTGATGCAAGGAAAAGAGGAAGAGGTGTGTGTAACTACAAATCGTTCAAGGGATGTTGTTAGTGCACGGAAATTTGACAATGTGGATACATTATCCTGGCATAAATTCTTGGATCAGTGATCCTTAGTCAGATCCCGTCGGGATCAAGAATCCTCAGCACTTATTATTTACTAATGATTGTTTCCTGTGTATAACATTATATTTGACAGATGTAACGGCTAAGAGACCTGGCCTACCTCCTTTTTCGCAGCCTGAGTGATGGAGCACGTGGTCAAAGTGGCTGTTACGATTATATTGAAGACAATGGCAGATTTTTAGGGATTATTAGTTAATAGTCTTTATTATTAATAACTCCATTGAGTTATTATCTTTTATATATAATTGAGATTATGATCAGTTAGAAAAACACATTGTATTCACAAACACATTAGCATTCTCTCTATCACAGCTCGTTCACTTAGCTATCTTTGTAATACTGATCAATATCTCCAACAATTGTAACACCTTTTTTTGTAGTGATAGACGATTTGTCATCACCCGGGGTTTTTGTGCAGGAGATCCGAACCAGATCAAGGGCTTTTCCCCAAAACAAATTCGTGTGTTTGTGTTTGCAATCGATACATACTTGTTTTCATCACCATGACACTAATCCTCACTAAATGAATTTGGATACATTATCCTTAGCAGATTTTTATCCAAAACAATTTGGCGCCCACCGTGAGGAAATTGGTGCTATAATCCAGAAAATACCATATCAATTTTCAACCTTTTCAATCCATACCACCATCAATGGCCTCTCAATCAACCTCTGCTTCATCAACCATGCCATCCTCAGTTTCTCTCTCATCAAAAACTTTGCCGCCGATGCCTCCTCCAATTACGGGAGCACCAAGGACCACCGCGGCTGGAAACAAGACACAAATTCCAGTCTTCCAGAGCTCAAAAACCACTGCTGCCACTTTGGTGGTCAAATCTAACAATGATGTTTCTGCAATGTTT
This sequence comes from Bidens hawaiensis, assembly GCF_021521415.1. NCBI lineage: Eukaryota > Viridiplantae > Streptophyta > Magnoliopsida > Asterales > Asteraceae > Bidens > Bidens hawaiensis. Next base: position 13,038 of record NW_027506477.1, read on the forward strand.
TCAAAGGTTAAGGCATACATGGAGCAGCAGAACAAAACCAACCAGAGGATCCTACATGAAATTGAAGATCTCAAGAAAAGAAAGAGGCTAGCGGAGAATCAGACTCCCTTGATGCCTAGGGTGCTGGATTTCACTACTCCAGGATCCGTGGCTCAACATACTCAAGGATCCTCGATCCTTCAGCAAGGATCATCTATCCTTCAACAGGGGTCAATGGGTCAACAAACTCAAGGATCCTTGTTCTTTCAGCCAAGATCATCTATCCTTCAACAAGGGTCCATGGTTCAACAAACTCAAGGATCCTCGTTCGTTCAGCCAGGATCATCTATCCTTCACAAGTGTCCATGGGTCAGCAAACTCAAGGATCCTCGTTCGTTCAGTCAGGATCATCTATCCTTCAACAAGGGTCCATGGGTCAGCAAACTCAAGGATCCTCGTTCGTTCAGTCAGGATCATCTATCCTTCAACAAGGGTCCATGGGTCAGCAAACTCAAGGATCCTCGTTCCTTCAACAAGGATCATCCATCCTTCAACCAGGATCCTCTGGATTGTATCCTCAAGGATCCTTCAGCTCCCAACCTCAAGGATCCTTCTGGCAGAATCAAGGATCCTCAGGAATTCACCATCAAAGGTCTTCAGAGGTCCATGAAGGGGATATCATCCCCATGCAGACCATTGCCTCTGGTGGACCTGCTACTGTACCAGATGCCTCTTATCTTAACTACATTTCTGGGATGCCAACATTCAACCAACCAAGAGGTAACGCCTATAATCACATATCCTTAGACACTAACCTTGGCTTTATGCAGGATACATGTATCAATCAGGCTATGGCTCGGGAACTCCAGAAGCTTAAGGATAGGATTTCCAACGTGCCAGGAGTGGTCCGTCCAATTCCTGAAATACCAGAAGGGAGCCATAAGCTGTCCAGATTTTCTCCACTGGTATGCGATGCGGAGATCCCAAAACACTTTCAAACACCCAACATGAAGGTGTATGATGGGACCACTGATCCGGAGGAGCACGTGGCTCAGTATAGGGAAAGGATGGAGATCAATCCAATTCCTAAAAGACTCAAGGAAGCTTGTCTATGCAAGGGTTTCGGATCCACACTAACATGATATGCACTTAAATGGCTGCTAAGTCTTCCTCCTTATTCTATTACTTCTTTTTAACATTTAGTTAACTTGTTCAACAGCCAGTTTTCTTGTAGTAGGAAATTTGAGAAGTTAGCTAGTGATTTATATAGAGTTGTCCAACCTTATGATGAATCCCTAAGGGATTTTGTTACAAGGTTTGGCAGGGAGGCCCTAGAGATCCCTAATCTTGATATGGCTACGGCTGTTGAAGCATTCAAGATGGGACTTCAAAGGGGCTCCCCATTTATGATGATCTTGTGATGACTCCATGTAGGACTTTAGATGAAGTCAGAAACAGGGAACTCAGATTTATAAGGCTAGAGGATGATAAGAAGATCCAGGAATGGTTAGGAGCTCCATCAAAACAAAAGTCACCTAACCAGAAACAAGGATCTTCATTCAGGAACAATAAATCGAAGCCTTACTCCAAATTCAACAACCAAAACGTCCGAGCATTTGAAGAAGGAGATGATGATGAGGACTACCCAAGTATTTCTTAGTATTGCTTCTCTGTTGATACTCAGGGTTTGATTTGTGCCATGAAGGATCTTGGAGAGAAAGCAAGGTGGCCTCGGAAAATTGAGAAAACAACATCCTTCAAAGACAACTCCAAGTGGTGTGCATTCCATGAAGACTTTGGCCATCAGACCGATGATTGTATTGGTTTAAGGTGGAAAATTGGATACCTCCTAAGTAAAAGCCATTTCAAAGAACTATTGGGAAGAAAAAATTCGAGGATCCAGGATCCTGAAGATGTCCCACAAAAAGCAACTCCGTCCCCACCAGATGCTCAAGTAATCAACTTCATCTCCGGAGGCTCAGACATATGTGGAACTTCGTTCTCTGCAGCAAAGAGGCTCGCCAAGGAAACCAAGTTGGATAACGGGGAACGACCAGTTATATCCACCACTTTAACGACTAACAAAAGGATCTTCTTCGATGAAGAAGATAAATCAAACATCCAGGATCCACACCATGACGGTTTGATTGTCACTTTATTTATTTCTAACCATTATGTACGCAGGATCCTAGTAAATGGTGGGAGCTCGGTCAATATCATCCAACACGTTGTGCTTCAGAAAATGAACATTCCAGACTCGGAAATTATCTCGAGAACATCATTATTAGTCCGTTTCAGTGGTGAAACCAAGAAAACACTGGGGGACATTAACCTCCCAATATACATTGAATGGTTAAACTCTTACCAAAAATTTTGTGTTATTGACAATCTGTCTTGTTGCAATGTTATTCTTGGCAGGCCTTGGCTACATGGGATGAAGGCTGTAGCCTCTACTTACCATCAATGCATTAAACTACCAACTCCTTGGGGAATAGTAAGGATAGATGGTGACCAAGTGGAAGCCAAGAATTATTATCCTTCATCCATGAAGCCGACAGCTAAACAAACGATAGCATAACAATTACAGCAAAATCCTAGGAATGTACTGGAAGCTCGAGAGCAGGACCTAAAAGAAGTATCCTTGGATCCCGAGGATCCAGATATGAAAGTTTTCCTAGGATCCAATATTCTTGACGAAATCGAGGAGGATCTAATATCCTTTCTAAAGCGAAGAAAATCCACGTTTGCCTTCAGACATTCATACATGACAGGTATTTCTAAGTAGGTAATTACTCATAAATTGGGCCTTGATCATTCTATTAAACCCGTCCATCAGAAGCGAAGGAAATTCGCTCCTGAGAGGAACGCGATCATACAACAAGAAGTTGAAAAACTTCTTAAAGGCCGGTATGATTAGAGAGGTTAAGTATCCTAGATGGTTAGCTAATGTGGTTGTTGTTTCTAAAAAGAATAGAAAGTGGAGGGTGTGTGTCGATTTTACTGATTTAAACAAGGCATGCCCCAAGAATCCTTTCCCGTTACCACATATAGATTCCATGGTGGATGCAACGACAAGACATGAAATGCTTACCTTTATGGATGCTTCCTCTGGATTTCAACAAATTCAGATGGAACCATCTGATCAAGAGGACACAACATTCATAGCTCCTATCGGCATATATTGTTATACTTCTATACCGTTCGGACTAAGAAATGCAGGGGCAACATAACAAAGACAGGTGAATATGATGTTCAAGGATCAGTTAGACAAAACCATGGAAGTTTACATAGATGACATGGTAGTGAAGTAAAAGAGAGCTGAGGATCACCTCAGAGATCTTGAAGAAGCATTCAATATCCTGGATCAGTACAACATGAAACTGAACCCGTCAAAATGCCATTTTAGTGTTAAGGCCGGAAAATTTCTAGGATATATGGTGACCAAAAGAGGGATAGAAGCAAGCCCCGAGCAGATAGAAGCCATCATCAACTTAAAGTCTCCTTCAAATGCTAAAGATGTCCAAAGGCTAACAGGAAGAATAGCTGCTCTCAACAGATTCATTTCCAGATCTTCCAAAAAGTGCAAAGATTTCTATGACATCCTTAGGAAAAATTAGAAGTTCGAGTGGACAGAAAATCATGAGGCTGCACTCAAAGACTTAAAGGATTATTTATCCTCAGCATCGGCTCTGATGAAGCCTGTGGATGGAGAATCTTTATATTTGTACTTAGCTGTGTCAGGTAATGCTGTCAGTCCTGTTTTGGCCAAGGATCATGAAGGTCAACAACATCCGGTATATTATGTAAGTAAAATCCTCTTAGACGCAGAGGTCAGGTATTCTCACCTTGAAAAATTAATTCTTGCTTTGATTATAGCCTCAACCAAGTTGAGACACTATTTTGAAACACATACTATTATTTTGAGAACTAACTATTCTGTTAAGAATGTGCTTAGAAAACCAGAATTGTCAGGTAGGATGGCCAAGTGGGCTGTGAAGCTGAGTGCATATGATATTCAGTATGAGCCTAGAACAACCATTAAATCACAAGCGCTTGCAGACTTTGTGGCTAATTTCATTAGTGACATGCAAAATGAAGCTGATATAGAGGTCCAACAACTTGAAGAAACCAAGGATCCTTGGATCCTCTTCACAGATGGAGCATCCAATGTAAGAGGAACAGGTTTGGGCATACAACTAAAATCGCCACAGGGGGACATAATACCCCAGTCCATTGCATGTGCATTCCAAGCCACCAACAATGAGGTAGAATACGAAGCACTTATCGCAGGTTTACTCTTAGCTAAACAGATGAAGATCAGGTATCTTCAAGTTTATATAGACTCTTTACTTATAATTAACCACTTTAACGATTCTCATACTGTAAAAGGTGAGAATATGGTCAAATATTTAGAAATTGTGAAGGAATTAGTGAAATCGTTCGAGTTGTTTAGTATCATGCAGGTACCAAGAGAAGAAAATGCCGGGGCAGATGCCTTAGTAAACTTAGCATCATCATTAAAAATCCCGGATGATGTAAAGATACCTATCATTCATATATTGTCTCCGGCAATTGGAGAGCAGAAACCTATGGAGGTAACAGTGGATTGCACAGGAGAACATATGGATCCTCCATCCTCTTCAAAAGTAGGATCTTGAATCCTTCCAATCAAAAAATTCCTCCAAGATGGAGAGATCCCTATAGAGGAAAATCCTAAAGCTTCAAGAATAAAGGTATCACAATTCATTATTTTACAAGATATTGTGTATAGAAAATCTCTTGCAGGTCCCTATTTGAGGTGTATCGGAGATCCTGAAATACAAGAGGTACTTCAAGACTTCCACGAAGGCGATTGCGGCAACCACACAGGGGGAAGAACATTATTCTCCAGGATACTTAGGACTGGATACTTCTGGCCAACAATGAAGAAGGATGCAATGGAGTATTCAAAGAAGTGTGATGCTTGCCAAAGGCATGGAAACATCCTACACCAACCAACAGAACCTATGTATCCTATATCCTCATCTTGGCCTTTCATGAAGTGGGGCATGGATTTCCTGGGTAAGCTGCCTAAGGCACCAGGTGGAAAGGTATTTATGCTTGCTATGACAGACTACTTCTCTAAATGGATTGAAGCAGAAGCATTCGTGCAAGTCCGAGAAAGGGAAATTATATCCTTTATTAAATGAAATATTATAACTGGATTTGGTATCCCTTCTGAAATTGTTTGTGACAATGGTTCCCAGTTTATCAAGAAAAGAACCACTAACTTTTGTGACAGTTGGGGAATCAAGATGATCACTTCTACACCAGTTCATCGTCAAGCCAATGGTCAAGCAGAGTCAAGCAACAAAATTATCATCAACAACTTGAAGAAGACGCTAGGATCCAAGAAAGGCAAGTGGGCAGAGGAACTTCCTTATGTTCTTTGGGCTGATAGAACAACGCCTAAGAATCCAACAGGTCAAACACCCTTCTCATTGGTGTTTGGATCAGAAGCTGTAATCCCTATAAAAATGATGGTTCCTACTGCTAGAACAAGCATCCGTGATCCTGAGGCCAATAATGAAATCCTTCTTTAAGATCTAGATACTATTGATGAGCTCAGAGACCTAGATAAGATAAGAATGGCAGCATATCAACAAAGGGTAGCTGGGGCATACAACAAAAATATAAGGATAAGAAGATTTCAAGAAGGTGATTTGGTATTGAGAAAAGCCTTCCAAAATACAACCAACCCGGCAGATGGAAAGCTAGCACCCAAGTGGGAAGGTCCTTATCTTATCGAGTCGGAGGCAGGAAATGGGGCATATCATTTGCTCACAATGGAAGAAAACAGGTTACCAAGAGCATGGAATGCTATCCATCTCAATAAGTACTTTTTCTGACCAGGGTCAAGTATCCTAAGAGGATCGAGTATCCTTAAATGATCTAGGAACCAAAAATCGGCAACATCTATCTGATCACTTACCCTTTTCAGTTCTTATTAGTTTAAGGATAATATATTTTTAACGTTTGTCTTTTCCAAGTTTTTAAGTAACAATGCAGGTTTCAATAAGGGGTTGGCCACCTCTCCCTCATGCTTAAGGTACATCGCTATTTTCCTTGGCCTAGCCCAATATTAGGTATGACCACCGATGGTCATACCCTGCAAGGTTTAAAGGTTTTCACCTTTCTTATAAATTAGAGTTTCTACACTCTCGCCTGGAGCGCACGCTATCCAACGTATAGTCCGGGGCAGCGGGACTAGTTCACGCTTAGTGGCTAACAATTTCGTTGTCTTCGGCTATATGGAGGATCCTACAATTTATGGTAGACGTACCATACCACCGGTTTATAACGTTTTCACGTTATCTCAACACAAAGGTTTCTAACATTTTCATGTTAGCTAAGGTTTTGGCGTTTTCACTTCACTCATGTTTGGGCTAAATCCTGGTTTGGGTGAGTCCCCATTTGACATCCGTATCCTTGGGCCAGTCCCTAGTTTGGGCTTGTCCCCAGTTTTTGGGCTTGTCCCCAGTTTAAAGCCAGTTGGGCTTGTCCCCAGTTCATGGGCTTGTCCCCAGATTACACGGGCTTGTCCCCAGTTCAAGGGCTTGTCCCCAGATTACACGGGCTTGTCCCCAGATTACACGGGCTTGTCCCCAGTTGCACGAGGTTGTCCCCAGTTTATTTTATGGGCTTGTCCCCGGTTTATTGGGTTTAATCCCAGATAATATCATAAGTTATTTGCATCAGGTATCATAAATTAGATTCTGAGGATCACCGAAGGATCAATACCTAAGGATTCAAAATCCTTTAGTTCAGTTTTATAAGGATTGCAAAAGGATCAATACTTATGGTAACTTAGGTCTAACCAAACCATATGGTATGATTTCTGTTTGTTGGTTTACACTTATTTGATTTCAGTTTATATCTTCATAGATATAAGGATTCATTATTCTCAATCTATTTTTATAAGGATTTAAGATCCTGGTTTATTTTTGCAAGGATATTTTATCCTAAAAACTTTTTACTAAAGAATATTTCTCAAAACTTTCAACTAGTCTAAAGCTGTATCGGACAAACTTTCAAAATAACAGACCATCAACAAATAGTTAAAAGATACTATTTATTAAACTTACTTGCAATTACCAAAAATCTTAACCCGGATTTCACCATTCAAAAAATGGACCATCCACCCGTGTTAAACAGGTGTTACTAGTTGTTCATGATTTGCAGGGAGAAGGATATACAGCCGGAAGGGAAGTTCCCAAGGAAACTCCATTGAAATATGACAATTATATCCAACTTGTCAAATCTCATATGTTTTTGCAGGAAGTTTGAATTCAAAGGCAAAATGACAGCTGTGATCTTATCACAACCGCCATTTTGGGGGCAATTGTTAGTGCACAGAAATTTGATACTGTGGATACGTTATCCTGGCATAAGTTCTTGGATCAGTGATCCTTAGTCAGATCCCGTCGGGATCAAGGATCCTCAGTACTTATTATTTACTAACGATTGTTTCATGTGTATAACATTATATTAGACAGATGTAACGGCTAAGTGACCTGGTCTACTCCCTTTTTCGCAGCCTGAGTGATGGAGCACATGGTCAAAGTGGCTGTTACGATTATATTAAAGACAATGGTGGATTTTTAGGGATTATTAGTTAATAGTCTTTATTATTAATAACTCCATTGAGTTATTATCTTTTATATATAATTGAGATTATGATCAGTTAGAAAAACACATTGTATTCACACACACACCTGAGCATTCTCTCTATCACAGCTCGTTCACTTAGCTATCTTTGTAATACTATTCAATATCTCAAACAATTGTAACACCTTTTTTTATTAATAAAGTGGTGATAGACGATTTGTCATACCCGGGGTTTTTATGCCGGTGATCCGAACCAGATTAAGGGCTTTTCCCTGAAACAAATCCGTGTGTTTGTGTTTGCAATCGATACATACTTGTTTTCATCACCATAGCACTAATCCTCACTAAACGAATTTGGATACATTATCCTTAGCAGATTTTTATCCAAAAGAGATGTGACCCACCGAAGTTAACTGTCTTGGAAAATGCGACAGCTACTCTTCAGTGGATAACCCCAATGGACAAGGTTATCCGAATTAGTGAGTGTCGTCCAGATCAAGCGGTGGGTTATACCACCCAGTCTTTTGGTGATGAGGCTATGTTATGGTTGGAGACTGTGGAAAAAAGGAAGACCCGAGAAGATATTAAAGCTATGAAGTGGGATGACCTGAAGGAGTTGGTGATGAAGCGATTTTGTGTTGATGCTGAGGTGGAGAGGGTTGAGCTGAAGTTTTTGAATCTGAAGGCAGGAAAAATGATACACCGTGAATACACCACTGAGTTCAACCGCATGTCTAGGTTGGTTCCCGACATGGTTAACTCTGAAGGAAAAAAGACTTAAGTGCTACATTAAAGGACTACCATAAAGTGTCCGAACATTGGTTAGGGCTAATAAACCCGCAACATTTGATTCAGCCGTGGAATTTGCGAAGATGGTTTATGATGACCTTGCCACCAATGAAGAGGAGAAGGTTGAAACGAAGAAAAAAACTCAACCCCAGAACCAGATGAAACTAATAAGGAGGGTTCCCTTATGAAGAAGGCAAGGAAGGATGAGTTCCCGGTCTGTGGAAAATGTGGGAAGAAACACTCGGGAGAGTGCAGAATGGGATTAGGTGTGTGCTTCAGGTGTGGAAAAGCAGGTCATTCCTCCTGGGAGTGTAAGGATTACCATAGGTGCCACAACTATGGAGGACGTGGACACCTAGCAGGAGACTGCAGGAAGCCAAGGGAAAAGCACGGAGCGGAGAAGAATACTTGAGGCTTAACAGTTTCCTCCGTATGCTTAGAGAAGACCATTCAAGAAGGCTAGCTACTATCCATAAGTTTTAATCTATGTTTGATTTATTAATGACTTGACGTGTGTTTTTTATATTAAGGTTTAGACTGGTGTGTGTCTGAATTAATTATGATATGAAATTGTCATGAATGCATTTTGGTAATGGTGATTATTTGTGTCATGATAGAGTGTCGTCTAGGGCTCTAGTGTTATATAGTATGAAGAAATGAAAGACGAGGTGAGACTTGCTGAATCAGAACAAGAAGCATTACATCGAGGGCCTCATGAAAAAACTACCTTAAATAGCTAAAACCCATGAACATCACTCGGTGACTTCAAGGTCAAGAGTAAGAAGGATAACCCAGAAAGCTAAATGGTCGAAGAAGGTGTGTGAATATAGGAAGTGTTCATTTTTCAATGAATAAGTAGGTTTTGGGGACGAAACCTCTTTTAAAGAGGTTAGACTTGTAACCTCCCGAAATTTCAAGAATAATATTTAATATATTATTCACGTCGGAAGGATTAATCGAGTTAGTAGAATAATAATAATAATAAGATAATAATAAATATAAAAGATGTAGGCCTTAAAGATGGAACTGATTATAGACTAAAAAGGAAAGATGAGCCTAAGGTCCATGGGCTTAAGGGAGTATAAATACCCCCTTAAACCCTAATCCTTTCCATTTCCATCCATCTCTACACCATAGCCTCCTTACACACTCTAAAACACACACATACACCTCCTCACATACGGCCGTGACCAAGAAGAAGGATTCAAGACCAAAACCGAGCTAGGTCTTGATAGATCTTGGATATACAAGCAAGATACAAGATTATTGTTGCATATCAAATCTAACCGTAGCCTAAAAACGCATAAAGTTATATTCTTTACATATAAAGGTTATGTTTTTATGAACGGTTTTCCCTAAACTTAGCCCTAGAGTAGATCGGGTATAGATGAACCATAAATTTACAAACTTGATGTAAAAATGGACTTAACGAACTTGTTAGTGTATACGGTTCATGTTAAAAACCCTAGATCTAGTTAGAATGGATTTGTAAGTAATAAAGGTTGAAACTTTATTGATGCACAACCTAGATCTAGCCTAAAACGGGTTTGAAAACGATAAAAGTTCAAGCTTTACGTATTAATGGGCTAGGTCTTAGCCGAAAACAGAAATGGAAATGCTCATGGGATGATATAATACCATAATAGGGGTATAAATGTTAAAACATGTATGGATAATGAGAATTAGAATACAATTGAGAATTAACATATAATTGAGAATTTGCATACAATTGAGATTTCGCATACAACTGAGCTTTTGTATACAAATGAGAATTTTGCATACAATTGAGATTTCGCATACAATTGAGATTTCGCATGCAATTGAGAATTTTCATACAATTGATATTTCGCATACAATAGAGATTTTGCATACAATTGAGAATTAGCATACATTGTGAACTTACATACAATTGTTTCGCATAAAATTGAGATTTCGCATGCAATTGAGATTTTGCATACAAATGAGAATTTGCATACTATTGAGATTTCGCATACAATTGAAATTTTGCATACAATTGAGATTTCGCAACAATTGAGATTTTGCATACATTTGAGAATTTGCATACAATTGAGATTTCGCATACGATTGAGATTTCGCATACAGTTGAGATTTTGCATACCATTGAGAATTAGCATACAATTGAGATTTCACATACAATTGAGATTTTTCATACAATTAAGAATTCACATACAATTGAGAATTCGCATACAATTGGGAATTCGCATACAATTGAGATTTTGCATACAATTGGGAATTAGCATACAATTGGGAATTAGCATACAATTGGGGATTCACATACAATCCACTTGAGCATAAAAGTGTTCTACTGGAATACAAGTTATAGGTCTAATCGAACAAGGGTAGAAAAGAAAGAAAAGAAAAGAAAAAGAAAACGAATGGTTCAAATACAATGTAATTGAATACCAGAGGGTTCGAATGTGATGTGTTTGAATACAATGTAATCTAACGAATAGTAAGTTAGGTTGGTATGTGTAAGCAGGTGCATGAATGGCATGTGAGATCTACGTCCGGCATAGTAAGTTAGGATGACAAATCCTTCTAAACTACTATGGGACCTAGACTCAATATGTGATAGTGTAAATAAGGACTGTGAACCTTAGTAGCGTTCCTTATACGGATAGTATATAACTGAGCATGTGTTCCTTCTATGGAGTACCTTCTATGGACAATGTATATGGTTCTTTCTATGGATTAGGTATAGAGTTCTTCAATGGATAAAGTATAGTGGTCCTTTTATGTTAAGGATCCTTCTACTGATAATATTTAGGGATCCTTTTATGGATAGTTTATATAGACCCTTCTATGGGTGATTCAAGTTGTTACTTCAATGAGTGATAGTAATTGTTCTTCTAGCAGATATATGCAATGATCCTCTAACGGATAACTATAAAGTGTTAGGAATGAAGTTCGGTTAAGTATGAATATGTATCTTCGGATACTTATACGTGAATGTATGAGAATGTATTGTATGTTGCCTGATTAACTAGAACTCACTCAGCGTAGCTGACTTTTAGTATGCACATAGGTAAATATGTTTATTGGGCTGATATGAGGATGACACATGGCATGAATTGAACGGCTGGCATCTGAAGATGTAAGAAATGATGTTTTTAGTATGATGTTGTATGTTATGTTTTAAAGAGAAGATCGAATGTTTTGTATCGAATGAGTTAAGTTAACATTTCCACGAATGTTTTAATTAACTCTGATTTGTTGAACTGTGTTTATGAGTAAATCCGACGCTAAAGTAGGGCTACCGGGAACGGAGCCTTACAATATTGTTGTGATCAAGAAAACAAAGGATCTCAGCAAGTTGACTTTATCTGAAGTAATGGCAATCATAAAATCATGTGATATGGATGATAAGCAGCGTGCCATAAACCATGCAAACTCTTATAGTGAAGCTGGATACAGTGTTGCCTCTAATAATGCCCTTATCTCTTAAGACAGTTTCTCGATGTTTAAGGCCTCTCAAGGACAGTATACTCAACAATATCAGCCTCAGCTTAGTTTCTCAATGTTCAAGTCATATCAGGGTCAATTCTCACAAGTTCCACCTCAAACAGCTCCTATGTTCTTTCCACAATCCACTCAACCAACTGCTCTAGCTGCTAAGTCCCAGCTTCCAAATGCGTCTTTGAGTCAGTCTCCTAGTAAGAATCTATCATCCCAAAGGAGACGCAAGATAACATCGCTTTAATGGCTGGGTTCATGATATGCTACAATGCTTTTCTTTCTGGAAATCTGGTTCAGCCAATGGTTGTCGTTGAGCTAGACCAAATTCATCCTGATGATGTTCAGGAAATGGATATATCTTGGCAAATTGCCATGATTGTCTTTCGTGCAAAAGAAATTCACTAAGAGAACAGGAAGAAACGACTGGAACATACCATCAAATCAAAAGGTTTGATTTAACAAGGATACTTTAAGGTGTTACAATTGTCATGAGCCGGGTCATTTCGCTCGTGAACGCACTAATCTTGCGAAAGAGGGAAATAGAGAAAGGGCGCTGTTCCCAGTGGGAAATGTTAGAGGTGAGAATTGGGCAACTTTAGGTGAATGTGAATGGTGTTTGGTAGCTCAACAATTCTCTTGGACTGATCAGAAGCCTGCTCTCAACATAAGTAATTAGACTGCTAATTATGCTCATGTTGAAGATGCTGAAGAAGAAAAGGCTGCTGAGGAGCAAGTCAAGGGGCTTCAATTTGCGTTCATGGAATTCACTGATCCCAGCTCATCTGAGGTATGTTCTCCACTTTGTTCTCAAGCTTGTATTGATAAGATAGATTTATATAAGCTCAACAACAGTAACTTGATTAGGGAAAGGGAAGTAGTAAAATATGAAAAGTTTAAACTTAAGAAAAATGAAAAGGCCTTCCAAGATAAAATAGAAGTATATAAAAGGGACTTTTCTAAACTTCAGTCAGATTTCAGTATAAAAAGTTGTCACCACCTAGATGCCAAACAGAAAATCGCTGAATTAAATGCTAAACTGGAAGCCTCCTAATTAGAAATTTTAAATCTAATTAATGAATTTGAAAGGGCCGAACTTGATTTTAAAAAATTCGATGGTCCTAGTAAAGTAGTCAATTCAATGATTGACAATCAATTATGGTGGAAAGAAAACGAAGGTGATGGCATAGGATATAGTCAGCTACCCCCACCATACAATGACAACTATACTAGTCTTCCTCTTACCAAAGAACAGGAAGATAAGGTAAAAGACATGAAGTACGGTAAACAAGCTAAAATGATAAGAATGATCCTGTAAATGCAACTGCGTCCACTTCAGGAGTGAATGATTCTAATGTGTTTACCTCATGTGCAGAAAAAGTAGTAATTGAGGAATGAACTGATGAGGATGATGATTCTTGCATTTCATTCAATAAAGACACTAATTCTGATGTTTCTTTAAAACTACCTATTTTGAATTCTATTAGTTCGACTGTTTGTGTGGGCTCTGGTTTTAAGAGCAAAGACAATTGTGTGGTTGATTCTGTTAAAACTTTGAAATCTGGTGATATGGTTTGTAGTAAGAAAATTAAAAATGCTAACAAACACTCACCACCCAAGTTTGTTAAAGAGGTATGCTCAAATGAACAAAAGGGAGTTAAACCAAATAACATGTCAAGTGGTAAACACCAAGCAGAACGATCTGATCCGCACAATCGGTCGAGACAAGGATTCGACCACAACGAGTATTATATAAAACGTCAAACGTGTTTTAATTGTGGGACTCCTGGTCATATTTCTAGAAATTGTCCACATCGTCCATATGTCCCATACTATGGATTCTATTAGAGGAATATGCCTCGTAATGCCTATCGAAGAAGTTTCAGGTATCACCAAGAAAATCCCTCTAACGGTGATTGGAACATAAACAAATTTGGTAGGTTTAGTCCTCATCAGACCAAGCATAACATGTTTGGTAAGAAAAATAGAAATCATGCTTCGGTCTAAAAATCCAACTCGGCTTCTAAATCAAGGCCAATTGGGAGAAAAAATTCATCTTTTTCTCCCACTCGCAAAGCAGAGGCTAAACCATCCATTCGTACAAATAACAGTAAATTTTATAATGGTAAACATGAATGGTTGCCTAAGTGTCCGGTGAAAAAGGTTTCAATTCTATATTAGATAATAGAGAAAATATGTCATGGCAACTCGTGACAAGTGTAGATGAATCAGGCTTACTCAGCGTTACTATGGACTGAGTACCAAAGTCTAACTGATCCTGCACATCATGCAGGAACAACTATGGAGGAATATCATCAGACCTTGGTATGTTGACAGTGGTTGTTCCAGGCACATGACATGAGACATCTCCTAACTACGCAACATTCAAATTTTCAACGGTGGGTATGTTTCCTTTGCAGGAGGAGAAAAGGGAAAGATCACGCAGAAGGGTACAGTAAGTAATGGTGTTTTAAAATTTGAAAATGTTAACTTTGTTCCAGATTTGAAGCACAATCTGCTGAGTTTTTCGTAGATCTGTGATAAAGGTTTTTCAACTCATTTTACTAACAAAGAGTGTTTTATTTTGAAGCCTAGTATCATTATACCAGAATATTGGATTCTTGTTCGATCACAAAAAAAAGATAATGCTTATGTGATCGACATGAAAAGAAATTCCTGATGAGATAACTTGTTTATTTTCAAAAGTGTCAGAACATAATTCCATGCTTTGGCATCGTCATCTTGGTCATGCAAATGTAAAAAATTTAAATCGTCTTGCTAAAAACAACTTGGTACGTGGTTTACCCATAAAAGATTTTGTTACCATTGAAAAGTGTGTGGCTTGTGCCTTGGGTAAACACAATCGCAAATTTCATAAGCCAAAATTGATTAGTACAATTTCATCAGTGTTTCAGCTTTTGCATAAGGACTTGTTCGGTCCGGTTCATCTTTTGAGTCTTTCTCGCAGCTCTTATTATCTTGTTATTACTGATGACTACTCACGTTTTACTTTGTTTTTTTTTTCTTGTAAAATAAGAGTGAAACTGCAGAATTGATCAAGCGATTCATAGTGCTCATGAAGGGTATTCGATGTCACAATGGCACGGAATTCAATAATTCTACGCTAAACTATTTTTATGCTTAAATGGGGGTAGTTCGACAGTACAGTACAGTTAAGCTCGAACACCGCAACAAAATGGTGTTGCTGAACGGAGGAACAGAACTCTTATTGAGGCGGCTAGAACCATGTTGTGTGACTCAAAACTGCCTTTGTTCTTTTGGGCAGAGGCTGTCAAAACGGCCTGCTACATTCAAAATCGAGTGCTGATCAACAAGTCTCTGATGAAGACTCCCTACGAGATCTTTACGGTCACAAACCCACAGTTGCACACTTTCGGGCATTTGGATGCACGTGCACCTTGTTAAATCTTGAAACGACTCCAAAATTCGGAGCCAAGGCTGATGATTGTTATTTTATCGGATACGCTGGTCGCGTTGCTTACCGAGGTTACAACAAATCCACGAGGCAGATTGTGGAATCTTATAGCTTGTGCTGGCTAGAAGAGAATGAGACTGATGCTCGCGTTGGTCCTGGATGGTTATTTGATTATACTGAGCTCTTCAAGCCATTCAATGTGTTCCCATCAGTTACTCAAGAAATACCTAGTGCTACTTCCTCTTCTGCTGCTGATAAAGAAGAAGATTCATCTTATGCTTTTTAGTTATCTCCGGTGCTGGTTGTTGATCCCTTAGAATCTCTGGATGCTACACCAACAATGTCAGATAGTCAACCCGAACATGTTATCGAAACTGTGTCTTCCCCAACTTCAGAAGAACATATTCCAATAGTTGAGGGGGAGAGTCATATTTTTTAAATTATCCGAAGTACCTTATTTCCAGATGCCTAATGAATACGTTGCCAGTACCTCGTACTCACACACTACGTACATCTAGATGGAAAAATCCCCTTACTGACGTCGTTGAAAATCTGTCAAACTTACCCTCCACCAGTTCCGTTTCCGAACAACCGATTCCATCAAGAATTCAGTGAGATCATCCAATTGAGAATGGCATAGGTCCTCTTGAATCAGGTATGTCCACCAGAAGTCAGACCAGACACATAAGCAGCTGCTTGTTCTCTTGTTTTATCTCTCAGATTGAGCCGAAGTCTGTAGAAATGGCTCTTCAAGAACCAAGCTGGGTGGATGCTATGCATGAAGAATTGAATCAGTTTGATAAGCTAAAGGTTTGGAGGTTTGTTGAGCTGCCGGCTCTTCAAGAAATAGCTCTTAAAAGTAATCAGAATTGAATCATCTGATTACTTTGGAGGTTTGATAAGCTAAAGAAAGCGTTAGATACAAGATGGGTTTTCCAAAACAAGCAAGATGACACGGGGGTTATTGTTAGAAACAAGGCACGGCTTGTCGTTCACAGTTTTCGTCAGGTTGAAGGTTTAGACAACACTGAAGTGTATTCTCCCGTAGCTAGACTTGAAGCCATTCAGATTTTTCTGGCATACGCTTCATTCATGGGTTTTACAGTTTATCAGATGGATGTTAAAACTGCGTTCCTATATGGTGATATTAAGGAGGAGATTTATGTGGATTACCCACTGGGGTTTGTTGACTCAAAGAATCCCACTCATGTATACAAGTTAGATAAGGCACTGTATAGTCTTCATCAAGCTCCACGAGCGTGGTATGCTACTTTGACTGCTCATCTTCTGGGTCATGGTTACAAAAGAGGGACCATTGATCAAATTATGTTCCTTAAAACTGTTGGGAAAGATTTGATTATGGTTCAAATTACATGGATGACATTATTTTTGGGTCTACTAATGCTAGGTTGTGCTCTGATTGTGAAGAAGTGATGAAGAAGAGGTTTTAAATGAGTTCGTTGGGGGAAATGACAACGTTTCTAGGGTTGTAAGTTCGCAGAGTTCGACGGGGATTTTGTTGCATTAAGGAAAGTATGTTGAAGATATGCTTGCCAAATTTGAATTCCAAGATTCCAAGCGTGCAACAACTCCTATGGCGGAAAGACCTCTTTTGTCCTCTGATCCTGAAGGGAATCCCGTAGATCAAACGTACTATCGATCTATGATCGGGTTCATGATGTATCTTACAGCCAATTGCCTTGACATTATGTTCGCTTTCTGTCAATGTGCTCATTTCCAGGCTAACCCTAAACTCTCTCATTTAATCGTTGTTAATATCTGAAGGGACAACCGAAGATAGGTCTTTGGTTTCCCAAAAACTCAGACTTTGATCTATATGCTTTTGCTGATAGCAATTATGGTGGTTATGACATTGATAGGGAATCCACATCTGCCTGTTATCAGTTCTTGGGCGATCATCTCATCTCTTGTCAATGCAAGAAACAACAAACGGTGACCACATCACTTCCGAGGCTGAATGTGTTGTTGCGTCAGCTTGCTGCTCACAGGTTATCTGGATGCAACATCAATTGCTAGATTATGGTTTGGAATTTCTTAGCACTCCCATTTTTTTTTTGATAATGATGCTACTATTGCTATCATTAAAAATCTGGTTCAGCATTCAAAAACCAAGCACATTGATATCAAAATTCAGTTTTCGTGACTGTTACGATCGTAAATTGATTCATCTTGAACAAGTTCACACTAGTAATAATGTGGCGGACTTATTTACCAAACCGGCCGGGACAGCAAGATTTAATGTGCTTGTAGGTTTTCTTAAAATACTTCGTTTCGAGGATTGATTCTTTTCGAGGTTAAATTTGTACATATTTCTAATTTTGCATAAATTTAAGGGGAGAAAAATTAAAATTTTCAAAAAGAGTGTGTGTGTTTTATTAAGAAATTAATTAAAAAAAATAAAATTTTATTTATTCACTACCGCTTAAATTATGTCGGTTGTTCAAGTTTGAAGGACTTATACTTGTATATGTTTGGTCCTGTCATCTATTCGCAGACTCACAGGATAGCCATTAACCTAAAAACTGAAAGCATCCGGGGCGATTGTGATCTGGTTTTGTTTTTAATTCTTTCGCTTCTAATTATGTCGGTTATTCTAAGTTGGAGGGACATGTATTCTCATATGTGTTTGGTCCAGTTAACCACTTGTGGACATACGGGATAGCCATTCACCTGAAAACTAAGAGCGACAGGAGCGACTGAGTTTTGTTTTAAAGTTTTCTTCTGTAACTATCTGGGAAGTGATATGATCATTCAGTTAACAATGATTTAGAAGCTTCAAAATATCTTTAAATGAAAATTGATCCAAACTTTGGAAAATGATTGTTTTTGTGTCCCTGACAGGTGAATTTATTAAGCTTAAAAGACTCTAGAACAGTCATTGATTTGTATGGTAGCTTTCCATGATGTGTAAATGATGAAGTGATATAAATTAAATATTCTAAACTTACTGTGGAGAGTTATTTTGAAGAACTGTGCATGTCTCCATATACATTTCTCTGAATGATAGGCAGAAAATTTACTACACAATCATGCACGAGCCCGTTAGTGTCTTGATCACCAAAAATATTGTGAAATTTTTATTTTAAAAAATAAAATAACAAAATTGTGGATATATATAATATTGAGTTGTTAAATCGTTAGTTTTTCAAAAGCATAAAGGGTCAAACTAGAACTACAAGGGTGGGGCATTCAAATAAGACCTAAACACTCTAAATGAAAGGCATTTAAGTCCAACGTTCAGCCTTAAAGCTTAAAAGTTCTCTTGCTTTCTATAAAACTTTTTATCAAGCACTAGGGGGTTGGAGTCAAACTGGGGTGATCTGGGGAAAGCCAAATACGCTTTGAGAAGAGATAGGAGGCATCACAGGTCCATGAGTGATGTCCATATAAGATTTATGCCAAGACAGAGCCTAACTTGTATCACTTATGCAATGAAAATCATGCTAAGTTTGCTATACCTGATATCAACCTGTCTCTTTATGTCATAATAACGCTAAACATGAATCCTTGTGATAACATCTTAATCAATATGATTCCATGTTCGGATTTTTTCATAAAGGCGACATTTTTATCAAAGGCTGAAATTTGATCCCAACTTTTTGCTAAATTACAAGAAGACCAGTGTTTCATTTTAATTTCAATTGTGTTTCTTTTAGTTTTTTTATTTTAGCTATTTTGTTTACTTTATTTATTTTCACCTCCAAATTACTCTCATCGAAACGAGTGCTATAAGAAGTTAGTTATAATCATGGTTAAAACGTGTGTTGGGTCTAAGGTTTTTCAGCTTATGTGATATTTATGTATTGAGTTGAATCTTTTTTTTTGGGCTTGTCTTCTTGGATCGGAGCCCATCTGGGTTCTCAGCCCATTTGGATTTTTGGTATATAAAAAAAAAACCTTTGGATCTCCATTATTGAGATTATCTTTAAAATCCCATCTCTCTCAACTATTTCTGGCCGAAAACCCTTAGCTTTCTTACTAATTATGTTGGATATGCTCTTGTGTCTCGTTTGTGGTGTGTTCTTTGTTCAATAACGAATGACGTGTTCGATTCTTTGAGGGTTTGATTGAGACGTGATATGTATGCTTGGTTGAGTTTTACTTAACGATTCATATAACAAACACGTATTAGGATGGACCTTTGATTTGGTTGAGGCCATTGTTGGGTTTAAGAGTTACTTGTAGGTTTCTGTCCATGGTGATTTCGGTGTACTTGAGAAGATGACACTGATCTGGAAGTGGAACTCAAAGGGTTTTCCTTCACAGTTGGTTTGACCGAAAACACCAGGTCAAACTATGAGTTTTCAGTTGACTTTGTTGACCGAGAACTCCTTGGCTGACCGAGAACTCCCTTGTTCTCGGTGGGATTGGACAGAAAACATATTACAGACCGAAATCTCTCAGTGTGGACAGAGAACCTTTATCTGGACCGAAAACGATTATAAATCCATTATTATTTTTCATTTGTGATCCTTATAACTTGTTTCTATCATGCTTGGTCCCTGATGTCTTGGGAACTCAATATGTGTGTTCAAAATTTATGTTTGTTGACCAAGTTGAATAAATGGTTGCTAACTTATCTTGTTTGTTGTAGTAATGGCTGATTAAGCACCACTAAAGTTTGTTGATATCCATAACATAGTTGGACATCTGTTTGATCCACCTTTGGCACACAAGGAATTTAAATCCATGATCGTAGGCCTCAATACTTGCAGGATTTCTCATGCTTTACGAGAACCTCCTATTATTTTCAAGAAGTCGATCACGGAGTTGTGGAATAACGACTCCATTAATCAACGAGTAATAGGTGGGGTTGTCACTATTGATTCCAAAGTTCAGAAGAAGCCGGTCGTCATCTCAGAGGCCATCATACGTGAAGTTCTATTATTTGGAAATCAACCAGACTACCCAATGGAGTATCCGACTGATGCTGTTACTGAAGTATTAGTCAGGATGGGTTACGAAGGATCCTATCCTCCTGCCATAAAGAAGCTTTTTCATCCCTACTGGAGGTTTTTGATTCACACGTTCTTTACCTGCGTGTCAGGACGTAAAGGAGGATCTGATGAGATTAGCCACATTCAGATGTCGGCTGTAGTTGCTCTGATCATGGATTGGAACTACAATTATTCCAAGTTTGTGTTCGATGAGATGATGAGCAACTTAAAGGGGAAGAAGATGGAGATGTTCCTTATGTATCCTTGGTTTTTTACAGATGATCTTCAATTCACATTATCCTGACCTTGTTAATTATGTCGAGACGCTGGATATGAAGTCAATGGGACACAACACCTTTAGACTGATGAAACAGTTCGTCAAAAGTCGTTTATCAAGGCCTTCACGAGCTAGTCAATTAGGGTAAATTTGCTAAATCTGAGCCTGTTTCTGTCAGTGCTCAGGTTGATGAGGAGCATGTGAAGCCAGTTCAGAGGCGTACTGCTATGTTTGAGGTCATCTTAGATGACGAGAAATTGCAACACCAAGATATTGAAACTGCTCCTTCTGTAGATCAACAAAAAAAGTTTGAGAAATTCAATGAAATACTTCAGTTAATTGCTTTGAAGCCTCCTCAAACAGTTACTAAAAATCAAGATGCAGATACTCTGAAAGATTCAGCCGTTGATCTTATTCCTCGAAAGAAAACAAAGAAAGATCCAAGACCTGGCATGCTGTTTACTGAAACCACAACAACAACATCATCAAGCCAACAATAAGAACGTGAGTTGGACATTCCTGAGACTCACGTTGATACAAGTCCATCTGCAGCTGAGCTTCAATCTCAAGAAAATATTATTGACGATATTGCTCAGGAATTTGATTTTGAAGCTGATATTCCATCTTTTGACGTACCATCGGGATCATCTGATCCGACTGGTCAGTTAAGCTCGAGTTCTACTGACAAAATTGTTCATATTCTTGCTATGCAAGTGATGACCGTAGTTTGAGTCAATAAAAAACCTAATTATTCTAAATTGTTAGAGCAAGTAGGGTATCGTATCACAAGGAGTATGTGATCAATGCAATTCGTATACATATTTAATATTATGAAGTGACTCGTGTTTAGTGCTGATCACACAAGCAATTTAAGTATGTTTAGAGAACTAAGCAACGAACAAGTAAATGAGTATTAAGAGGTTAACAAAGCAAATCACAACTAACAGATATATTATTAACGATTAACTAAAAACTGATCAATCAGACAAAACCTTAGACATCAACAATCACTTTACATACGGCATTGGTTATCAAACAGTCCCTGCCAGTGTGACTCAGTTAAGGGCAATTGTATGTTTTATCGTATTCAATCTAACCAAACAGTTATATGATTAATTATCTAGCAACTAGTAACAGATCGTTCAGACCAATGTAAACCTAAACCGACCGAACACACAGAAATATCAAACATCAATAATCATATATCAATCATCAATAATAATACACAAGTGTTCTTAATCACATGAGAAAAACTGTAAAGGTTACAAACTATACATCCCGGGTGCGATTCTACGAGATTAGCCGAGCCTTGACATCATCAAATCTTCGATACGGATGATATGGATCATGCGAAAGGTCTTGGCACAAGCTATAATGGTGGAAATCGCCTCTTGGAGCTGCTGGAAACGCCTATGGTTTGTCAAAACGGAGTTAGGGTTTTTTTTTATGAAAAATATGATATAAACTAAGAAATCCCATCTGCACATCCCGTCGCAGTACGCGACGGGGTCTTCTATGGCCTATCGCGTACCGCAATTGACCAAAGTCAGCATTTAATTTATCTCTCATCGCGGTACGCGATGGGGGCCTCAGCAAGCCCATCGCCACTGCAATGGGACCCTGCTACAACAATCTTCAATCATTTCATCGTTTTGCGTGCTGGACATCCCAGGTCTTCATTCCGTGTCACAACAGGTCCATATAAAGTACTTTAACACCTATGACCTGATATCCAATAATAAACGTATGAAGTATCGATAGTTCTAGAATAAACAGTTAAAACTAAACAATAAACTAACTAAAACATAAACAAATTAACCGACCATTAGCAAGAAAAGGTTTTTGCAGGATAAAGGAAAGCGAGTTGTATTTGAGGCTAAAGCTGTGGACGTGCAAGCTTTACAACATCGAGTTTTTGAACTCGAACAAGACTCGGTTGCAAAGGATGTGCGCATCCAAGAACTCGAAGCCAACAACTCAGAAAAAGATTCTAAAATTAAAGAGCTTCAGTCCAGTATGGGCGATCTTACTGCTATGTACTTGGATCTCCAACAGAAACTAATTCAAAAGTTTGGAGATGAATTCAAGAGCAGTGAAGATGTGACATCAAAGACACCCACTGTTGATCAAGGTGGGAGTTCCAGTGACCGTCCAACTACAAATATAGACGAGTCTGAGGCACTGGAACATAAGTTATCTGCACCATCAAGAACCGCCGAGAAATCAGAAAGACTTCAAAAGAAGATTCTCATTATGAAAAATTCCAACCAGAACGTTGAATCCTCTGACCATCCAGATAAGTTTATTCTAAATTTGCAACATGGTTTCTCTGAGAAGTATGGTGATAGGTATGAAATCATGTCATGGGGATTTGATATTGACAAGTCTATGTGGTGGGTGAAACGAAAGTCCGGGACCACTGAGTACTACAAGAAGATGAAGGAATTTGGATCATGGACAAAGGTAGATCTCAGTGATCTCATCAATGCTCCTTTTCATAATCCAAATCATGACAAAAAGGCCACGAACTTCTGGAATATTTTAAAGAGGCAAGTTGATCAAGGATTTCCTAATATGACTACTGCCAAGTCGTTCTTGAAGAAAGCTAAAGGTGTTTGGGATCCGAATACTGGGAAAACAATGGTGAATGTGATGTGGCCCGCTACTAACAAAGCGACTCACATTCCTCTATCTACTTCGATTACGGAAGGATAACTGAATGAGATGCAGTTCTGGATATACGACAGTGAAACTGCCACTGTTGTTATTCGAATGAAGAAAGGGCAATATTGTTTTGTTGATCCACGTGACTTATTGAAGTTTCATGAGCGGGACATCAAGATGTTGAGTAATTCAAATTATTACCGAACCACTATTTGAGACTGCTGCCAAAGAGTATACGGGAATGGTGGCTTCTATTATCAGAACGGGCTTGTGGTATAGTGGATATAAAGAGGCTGAAGCGAACATCTTGGAAACGATTAAAAGACGAAGCTACAAACCAACAGAGAGATTGTTGGGTCTATATCTAGTTGGTTTGTACTTAGTCATTGCTTAATGTAATTTGTGTTTTGTGTGTGTGTATATAGACCAAGATCAACTTGTGATCTCGGTGGGATTGGGCTTAGTGTTGGGCTAGGTTGTGGATTCCCCTATATATAGATGTTTTGTATAGAGTTAAGGCTGGTCGTTCACAAATATACGTGTGGAACGAGGGTTTTGTATAACAATTGCTTAAGCATTGGACGTTTAATATATGTATGTTTTGAAGCAATACTTGGTGTGATTTACGAGTTCTTCGTTATTCATCTTGAATCATCTCGTGTTATATTCCGCAATAACATCGAGATTATTGATATCTGAAAGGACCTACCAAGGATCTAGCCGCGTCGATACATCAATTAAACAATACAAACATGAATACATTAAATACTGTTTATTGATAAAAAAGGATAAATACATTATGGAGAGAATATAATATATACAGGGACCTCACATCTCTCATATGTGTGATGACCTTCAAATGAGCATGGATTAGCCTATTTATAGGCCATATGCTCTAGTTCGTTAAGTTACGTCTAATTCGTTATATCTTCATAACGAATTAGACTCCATTCGTTATGATTTCATAACGAATGGTAATAATCTTAACGAACTAGCTCTCATTCTTTATGCTTCCATAACGAATGGGCTTATACCTTAACGAACTAGTCTAGCCTATAACGAATGGGCCTCATTCGCTATACAATCCATAGCGAATGGGCCATTTTACAATAAATAAACATTAACTAAACAACCTAGACTATCTATAAGTTATTCGATCGCTTACGGACAACAAAACCGTGCACTAACAGACACCCCCTTTTCCGTAGCTTTCGAATACTTTAATCTTGAATGCTTTAACTGCAAATCACCAGTCACAAAACGTGCACTAACAGACACCCCCTTGACTGATGATTTTCTGGCTTGTGCAGACAGAGAATCTTTAAATCTTTTCAGCAAACCAACAACTTGTAGCTTCTCATATCAGATCAACCCCTCAAAGTGAGCAACTCTTGGAGATCATCCCGATCATCCATTGGCATATGATATGGTTTAATCTTTCAACAATCAGCAACAAGTCATCAGCTATCCATCAGCACCTGGTAAAGAAAACATATCTTTACGTTTAACCTCGTCAAACATCTTTATGAACAACCCGATCATTCAACATCTTTCACTTCGGTTTTCCCTCTCTTGATAAAGTGTATCCCAAATATACTCTTGAAGCTCTTACGCATCTCATTCCCCAAGATGCACTAATGTTAGGGCATATGATTCAGAGTTCCAACCTTTATTAATCAATCTAGAATGATAAAATTCTTCAATCCAATGACAAGACTCGTATATTCTTCAATAAGATCAACCTGTTCGAGAATCGCCCCCTCAACAGAAGTAATCCGCCATTTACTCGTAGCCAACATAGTCAGGATCAAAGTCCCTCAAAAAGAAGTAAACAGACAGAAACTCGTATCCCACATAGTTAGGTTTCAATCTTGAACAAATCAATCACCAACCGAAAAACAATTCCAGTCTTGAACTCAGTCCAACGTAGCTTTGTCGCCACGAATTACCACCCGAATTACAGTAATTTTTCAAGAAACCTTGCAAACGTAGGAAGATACATGCTAAATAAACTCAATTGAAAGTTTTATCTTCCTTTTTTTCTTGACAAATTCAGCAAGGTCTTGAACAATATTCACATATCACTATCAGTCTCCTCCTTAAATTACTCGTGGTCTCCCCCTCGGCCAGTCGAACGCGTAAACAGTCGGTCGGAAAATATATTTCCAAAACTTGAGAGAAGAGTACCCAATACATTAGGAACATCCCAAAAAAAATCCAATTAAGAAATTTTTTCCTGATTTTCCCGCTAAAAATTCACCAAAAATTTTCGAAAAATAAATCTAATCGCCAAAATTTTCAAGACTGAAAACTCACTTACGGGGAGTATTCAGGAAAAAATTCGCGCAAGAAAAATTTCCCGCCACAATTTTTTTTTAACGAATCAACTCTCTATTCATTATAAATATCCACTCCATTCGTTAACTTATCAACTCTAATTCGTTATAACAAACCTCCAAGTCGTTAAGATTATCACTTTGTCATACCCATTAATGAATTACCTTAATTCGTTACCAATACCTTAACGAATTAACTTCACAAATTGCCTTAACTCGTTACACTCTTAACTTAACGAATCTCCTTAACGAATTACCTTAATTCGTTATAATCTCCTTAACGAATTACCTTAATTCGTTATATTCTTAACATAACGAATCAACATAATGAATTACCTTAATTCGTTAAAATCTCCATAACGAATTGCTGCAGTAGATTCGTTAATATCCTTAACGAATTAGCTACAGTAACATAACGAATTAGTTTGTTGGATCTGAACTGCTCGCCGGAAAAAAGTGATTCGCCGGAAAAATCAGTTACATGGCCGGAAAAAGTAGATCTGGCCGGAATCTGCATTTTTTTAACTTCATCCATAGTGAAATCATCAAAACACCATAATTAACCATGAAAATCAACACGAACACTCGAATTTTCATCACTATTCCGAATCCATAATCAGTTTAACTTAACAATCATTGTTTCAACACCAATTAAATTAACCCATAACATGCTCTTCAATGGTGAAATCTTCAATTCACCATAATTAACCACCAAAATCCATAGGAACATGAGGATTTCAATTATAACACGAATCCATCATCCAATTAACTTAACAATCACTAAATCATCATAAACTGAATCAAAAAGTAACATACTCTTCCATGGTGAATCATTCAATACACCATAACTTAACACCAATTACACAGGAAGTTACATCTTCCATAAATAAACACGAATTCACCCTCAAATCCGCCAATAACACATTAATTTACTCCAGATCTGACCAAAACTCGATGAACACAAAGAACACGAATAAACTCAGATTTTAATACCTTAATCGATGCAACGAGAGCAGCCGTCTGCTCTGATACCACTTTGTGAACACTCGGATCTAGCACAGATCTAAGATTAAATAACAATCACGGATCTAGTTCATGATGCTCTTTAATGATTATGTATTAATGTTATGTATTAGTATTAGTTATATAGATATGTGTATATATATTATAGAGATATTAATTAAGATGAAGCTTGAGAGGACAATCGGGTAGAGGTTCGATATTTTAAACTCAAAACTTAAATTATGCAGAGGCTGAACCTCTATAAATAGGAAGATGGGTCTAGTTCGTTACACATTCCGTAATGAACTAGCCACCCACTTCGTTACATTACATTAAATAAACAAACATAACGAACCAGCCCCTGATTCGTTAAACATCCTTAACAAATCAGGAGGGAACTTAACTTATGGTCTAGTTCGTTAAAAATCCTTAACGAACTAGACGCTTCAACTAACGAACTAACTTAAATATAAATATCTTTTACAATAAATTAAATGATAAATACAAAACGATAAATACGAAGACTCGAGACGCAAAACCGTGTACTAACAGACACCCCCTCGTCTTGAGCTCTTTGTCTTTAACTTACTTGAAGCGCTTGCTCTACCAATCTCTGCAGCTATGAATACCATGTTCATGACACACACGAACAACACGTTGAAACTGCATTGCTTGATCTTAGTCTTCGAGGAGCTCAAATAAAATCTTATTCTTGAAAATCACGTCATTATCGGTCTCTGTCAAGTTCACGAGCCACATCGGATCGATGATCTTTATCAGCTCGGTCTTTAATCCTTTACCCAAGACTATAAAGGTCTTGCAAGTTCGATTGTCGTAGTACCAGCGGTTGAAAGATAAATACATGTGTTGATTCAGCGTCTTCACCGGCACACGCTTCATAGTCTTTGGTGGCTTTACTTTAAGAACCAACTTCCTCCAACCTGTCCTTGGATCTATCTCATCGATACGGTTCATGAATGGTCTACACGTGAGGGTACGAACATCCCAACGCGGTAAAGAGAGAACATCGGTAATCTTTTCATAGTATTGGATGCCTTTCTCCCATTTAACAATACAACCTTTCAAATCAGGATCAAAGAGCCACGAAATAATATCACCTTGAACTTTAGATACAACTTTGAAGGATGTCATTTGGTTTGCTTGAGCGCGAGCGACAGCTTCAACCTTCTGCTCTTTATCCGCATACCGATAAGCTTCAATAATCTTACGAGATTTCTTGTTACGATAACCAAACCATCTCTGAATGTCGGCCAATGATGGATCACGAATCGAGTCAAATCTTGTATCTACAACACTCTTGCCCTTTGACCTCTTTTCCAAGTGATCCTCAGCTGCTTTGACAGTTTCCTCAGTAAATACAGGAGCACCCTGATCAACATTGGTATGTTGAAACATATCAGGGTATTCCTCAGCAATTATATCCTCAATCTCCACCTCCTAGTCTTCATAGATAAAAGCTGTATTCATCTCAATAGTCGGATCATTTAAGATCTCTTCATCGTTCTCAACTTCCACATCGTCCTTAGTCTCTAACACGGTCAATTTATAGTCATTCAAACCAAGCAATATAGAAATCTGCTCTCGTGTTAGTGACCTCTCAACAAATTGTCCTACTTCAATCTCATCAGCATTGACAACACTTCTAACCACACCAGTTCCATCAACATAAATAACGGTATTTGCCTCGATCATATCAATGGGTTTAACAGCTGTAGAATCAAGATAAATAGTCAACTGTTTTCCCGAATCACCAGCACTAGCACTCGTACCTGCACCAGACAACGAGCCGTGAGTTTGTATCGTCTCACCTCCTGCACCAGACTCGTCTGGATCTTCATCATCATATTTGAGTTTCTTGAGTGCATCATCCTTGCAGGTTAGTTGTAGGATAAGATCTTCTTGCTCTTTAATTTTCACCCCCCTGAGACGTAACAATCTCACGGAGGGACTTCGTTTCTTTCTGGCAATAAGAAATATAACCCATCAACTTCCTCTGATTCTCCAGCATTATCCCTTAATTCATCCGATCAGCAGACATTTGATTTTCATATAGATGGAGCAGACTCAAGAGAATATTCATTTGGTGATCATGAGGCATGGCTAAAAACGAAGCAGGCACAGGCTGCACAGGACCCTATGGTCGACTCAACCTCAAGAACGATATATCCATTGGTGGTGGAGGCATCATCATCTGTGTTGTGAAACCACCGAAGTAACAGTCGTAGGACTTGGTAATGTAGATAAGACAGTTTGAGGAATCATATCAAGCCTAGGATCAGATGTGAGCGTGGTCGTCAAAGTGAGTTCCGGGGTGCTACTAGTAAGCGGCACCGCCGGTCTTTGAATAATGGACGACCTTGGAGGCTAAACTTCATAAGATACACCAGCTCCAGCGGTCACTCGACATTTCAAGGATCCTTCACCAGCTAACTCCTTTCCTTTTCGTTTACGTTGAGCAGCTATAGCAGCAGCTAAAGCAGCCTCAACCACAGCTTGTTGTTGAGCTTGAGCATCAACATAACCACTATTACCACCATTACCACCAACATTATCATCATCATCATTACCCTCGTTCTCACCTGGTCCTTCCTCACACTCAGAATCCGAATCATCGTGGATCCAGCCATCATTGTCAGGACATATGTAATATGGATTCAGCAGATGACCAATCAAACGTTTGGTCCATGGAGTATCTTTCCGGTGACTCTTCATTCTTCGTACAATATCGGCGGACATATGTTCAAGCGGTATCACGTCATCCACTGAAGCTTGATAGATAGCCAAATTTGGAATCAAATCTTGAATGATTAGCTGCGAAAATCGAGGATACATAAGGAACTTCTTTCGTTGAATCACCGTAAGGCATTGTTCCTTAAGGTGATAGAAAATAATCTCCGAAAAGTTGAATGGCTTGTTCAGTATCAACGCGACAAATGCCGATTGTAACATAATCTGACATTCATCATAACCACCTTTACGTCCTCCCAAGCAATGGATCAATACATGTAATAAGTACTTGTAAGTGGGACATAATCAATTCTTGTTATACATCGAAGCTTCAAGGTCTCCATCATAAAACACTCGATGAAATAAACCCCTTATCAATCCTTTGTCAAACTCACAAGGATTATCAATGGTATCACCAAATCAAAGCACCCGTTGAATTACATAAGTGTCAACAATAATAGGCGTTTGGTTGACCGTAGTTTCAATATGATTATCAGCTTCAACGTATCTAGCTGTATTCCAGAACTGACGAATAATGCTAAAGTAGACTTTCGGTTGTGCAGTTACGGCATGATGAATAGCCGAACATCTAATAAACGTCAATAAGTCACCGAATACGTCTTCATCCGCAAAGTTCGTACTGATAAAAGCACATATGTTATGCTTCTTGTCGTAGGGAAGTAACGGCATCTGTTGATCTTGTTGTTGTCGTTGTTGTTGTTGTTGTCGTGGGTATGCAACCGTGGATATGCAACCGGAAGATCTTGTTCCATATTATCGGCCATTTCACTGTATAACAAAAACCGAAAGTCAATGAACATGGATAATAATAACCTTATAATTAAAAGTATAAAATTTAACTTATATGTATAATACTTTTAGTTTTAAATAAATGAGAAAATTAAAATAAATTAAAGTAAATTAATATGTCATTCGTTAACGGGTCTGATTCGTTATAATAAATAAGCAACTTCACTATCAAGTAAATTGTGAACGAATTAGGTTTAACGAATCACTAATAGAAGTTAACGTTTTAAAGTCTAATTCGCTATAAATAACGAATGAAAGTCTGATTCATTATAATGAAAGATTCGTTATCCTGATTCGTGTGACTTACATAACGAATTGAACACGAATGAGTTCCAGTTCGTTACCCAATAACGAATGGCCAACAAGGCTTAATGTTTGACTATATTGGTCAAGGTCAAAATCACCAAGAACAATCAAAAGTCAAAATTGCAATTCAAAATCAATACAACTATAATCAACAACTCCAAACCAAATCAATGATCATAAGAATCTCGGAATCGTATTGCGATTACAATGGTATCGATTGGTTGTTCCAAAATGTGGAGTAAGGTAGTTACATTAAGAGTTATCAGAACCTCTAAAACCTGACAACTTAATCACCAAATTAAGCTGTCAAACAATCATCAAATTTGACGAAAATCACCACGATTAAGAATATATAATCAAAACACGTTATTTTGTGATGATAGGAAATTCTTGGTAAAATTGGCCAGAGTAACAGTAGGAAGTGAATAGTGAAACGAAACGCCTTCACGAATCCCTAAATACCCTGACATGGCACGTTTCCCAATGTAACGAATCATCTGATTCGTTTGAATTTGAAATAACGAATCAGACGATTCGTTATCTTAAATGAACACCTGGCATAACGAATTACAAAATGATTCGTTAAAATCTTAACGAATTAGAAGCCATTCATTACAGAGTGGCGGAAGCGAATTAACATTAACGAATTAGAACTCAGTTCGTTATACATGGCTTTTAATTCGTTACTTTAACGAATCAAAGTTAACGAATCACTTTATAAATCATTTAAATAATCAATTTATGTAATTTTAAATTAAATAAATAATAAAAAGAATTAATGAATTAAATAAATATATAAAAGATTAGTGATACCAATTAACTTAAATAGATCAACGAGATCTCGTATCCTGATGATCAAAATACGTTAACGTGTTTTACGTTTTAAAACACATAACTTAAAAAGAATTAAATAATATGTAAAATGAAAATGCAAAATCTTTTTGATATTTTGATAATTTAAAGAATACGGTTTTGGTGTTCGTACCAATCGAATAAGTTAAAGATAGTCTAGTCTGAAAAATATGTAGAAGAAAAATATCCGAAAAATAAAAATGTAGAAAAGAAAAAGTTTTTGTGTTTTTGTATGATTTTCAAAAGCAATACATATTTTTGGATTTTTGCTGATTTTGAACAGGGAATCATATTGACCAGATTGCCCTTCCATCACAGTTTTATATTTCAGCGATATTATGACTGGCTTAAGTCGATCATTGATATTGTTGTCCACTTAAATCTTATAATAAACTTTCAAGTATTTTTTTGATATGATTAATGGTTCAATTAGCGCACAAAATATCAAAAACTATCAAGGACCTACCAAGGATCTAGCCGCGCCGATACATCAATTAAACAATACGAACATGAATACGTTAAATACGATTTATTGATAAATAAGGATAAATAAATTATGGAGAGAATATAATTTATACAAGGACCTCACATCTCTCATATGTGTAATGACCTTCAAATGAGCATGGATTAGCCTATTTATAGGCCATATGCTCTAGTTCGTTAGGTTACGTCTAATTCGTTATCTCTTCATAGAGAATTAGACTTCATTCGTTATGATTTGATAACGAATGGTAATAATCTTAACGAATTAGCCCTCATTCGTTATGCTTCCATAACGAATGGGCTTATACCTTAACGAAGTAGTCTAGCCTATAACGAATGGGCCTCATTCGCTATACAATCCATAGGGAATGGGCCATTTTACAATAAATACACATTAAATAAACAATCTAGACTATATATATGTTATTCGATCGCTACGGACAACAAAACCGTGCACTAACAATATCATATTGAAAGATCTGTCTTAGGACTTACACGACTCGATTCGTTTGTTATACTCGATTTGATCGTTTAAAATACAGGACTCGATTCATTTAAATATCGATTTGATTTGTTTTCTGATGAATTTTTAGTAAATCCTTAGGACCCTGCTAGGGGCTACCGCCCCTAGGACCCCACTTTCAGGGGCGCTTCCCCCGGACACCCGTTCGTTAGGGGTTCACCAACCCAGAAATATGATCTGGTTAGAAGTAGTTAAGTAATGTATGTTAATTTTCATATAGTTAGTCATGCCCCAGCTGAAAAGAGATATGACCGTAAGCTCTGAGAAGAATAGGATTCAGGTGAATTCTAGCTCCATTTCTCTGTTATCTTTTCGGGGTTGTGTGCAAGTTCCTATGTGATAGTTAATGAACTTATTATAACTGGTAAGTGTATGGTATGTGAATGTTGTATGTATATCGAAATGTTAAGAATGTATGATTGTATTGTTGGAATCGATCTGCCCAAGACACATATTAGAGTTGATGTGGCTAGTACGTATTGATCCAAGTCAGGTCATACCCAATAACAAGCTAGACAAACGCCACGATAGTTATTATTAGATATGATCTAAGTAATGATTATGAACACTTGTATATTTGGAAAATGGATTTTCTAAATATTTGCATTTATGTGTTAAGTAAATTATATGGATAATTTATGTATGAGAGAAATATTATTTATTTGGATAAATGATATTATGGTTAAATGAAAATAATAATAGTGGGTTTGAGTTTTGGGGGAAACCCACCCCATGGTGGCCGGCCCACATCTCTCTCCCTCCTCCTTGTTATTTTCAAGACCATGCAAACATTTGTATTGGGAGATCACTTTTCTTGGTGAACACAATTGCACACTCTCTCACACACACAAAAAAGCTCTCTCTCTTCTCTTCTTCTTCTTCCTTGAAGCCGAGAACAAGAGAACAAGAACAAAAGGGTTTGTTCTTGCAAGTGTTGAAGGACCCTAGCAACCAAAGGTGTTTGTTGGAGCTTGTCGGGTATACAAGCTTGAGGATTTCTCTCTTGAAGTCTTGGCATTCATTCTAATTCATCCCTTTCATTTCTGGACTTGAAGGTATGTTCTTGAGACACCCTATGGTTGTGTTTTGATAGCTTGATAATCGTATATGGATCCTGGATTGGGTTTAACATAAACGGGTTTATGTGTAATGGTAAAACAAGATTTAAAACCTATTATTTCCGCTGCGTTTTCCTTAATAAATGGTTATTTTGGACCTTGATAATCTTGCTAAAACCCAACAATGGCATCAAAAGCTGCTTATACGATTACATGCTTCAAAAATGGGTTCTAAAGTGCTCGGGTTTGATGGTATTCTTTACCATTTTGGTTGCCCTTTGTTTTTTTCCATGTTTGTACCGTACATGCATATGGCAGAAACTAGAATAATTGGTCATTTGGTCACCAAATCTTGTTCGGACAGATTCTGGGTTGTTTCAGCTCTGGCCAAAAACTCTTGGTTGGGAACCAAGGTTTTCGGTCTAGCCGAAATCACCAAATACCCGTGTTTTCGGTTGGCCGAGAACTCATGTTTGTAAACCATGGTTCTCGGTTGACCAAAAACATGTTCTCGGTTGGACCGAGAACTGATGGTTAAAGACAATAGTTCTCGGCGTTGACCAAAAACAGTTCTCGGTGTTGACCTAGAACAATAGGTTCTCGGTGAACCAAAGTTTCCGGGCCGAAAACTCTGAAGCTTTGGTCTTCTGGCCGAGAACTATTTGTTCTCAGTTTTAGGCCGAGAACTAAGGGTCAAGGGGAACCATTCTGGTCAAGGTTTGACCTGTTTATGTGAATGTACATAACCTAGCCATGACCTTGTGTATATTGAAGAATTATCGTTTGTGATTTATACATTTGGATGTAATATTCTTTACTCGGGTTTGTAATATATTTATTCTTTCAAATGGTTTGTAATAATAAGTAGGATAGTTGTATTTCTTTTATTAGACAAATGTATTAGGATATATTTTGTAAGAAAATATGCAACTACAACACCATTTTGGAAGTCCAAGTAAAGAAAAGGATCACAACAAGAAGTGAACGCTTGAAGCATAAGGATGCGGAGTCAAGTGGGAGTTCACCATCTTCTACCTTGTGTCATCCTCGTCCCTTAGGAGAGACCTATTGACCCACTTGTTTCGGTCAACAAGTGTTGTCTATCTAGGTGGCTATGGTTATGAACATGTGGTTGTATTTTATGCTTATATGGTTGTTTTAATTTTATTTATTTTGTCATGTTTGGATGTTAACAATTAAAATCGACAACTAGCATAAAAGTGATTCATTTGAAATTATTAATTTATAAAATTGGTTTTATTAACTATTAATGATTTCATAATAAAATGGGTTTTATTAAAAGAAATTTGAAAATTGGTTTTCAAAGGTACCATATATTTAAATGCATGCTTATGAAAGGTACAATAAATAGTTTACCAATCTAAAATTTTGAAAACTAAAATCCCTTTTGTAAACAAGTTAAACACCATCCTTTTATACGACACTTAAGACACTTGTAGACTTGAATTGTGGGATAGGGTCACCTAACCACATTTAAGAAAACTTGTGATCTTAAGGTGATTTTATAATACTTTTGGGATGAGGGTCACCTAACCACTTGTATGTGTAAACTCACACGTGTGTGTAAGTAGGACGACTTGATTTGAAAAACATGTGGATAGGGTCAACGACACATGGCGTTCAAAGGTGTTGATGAGATTAAACATGCCAACTAAACATATGATGTTTAACCGGTCCCATAATCCTAGACGTTGCAAGGGGTTGCAAACGTCAATCGTTGACTACCTTGTTAATTCAAATAGTGGGATAAAGGTCACCTAACTACTATTTGGATGAAACGTTGGATTCTAGATTTTGATCAATAATTGTCTTGGAGACATTAAAGGGTAATTAAAGATTAAAATTTATTGATATCGAAAATACTAAATTGAGCATTGTTAAAATTCTTAATAGATGGCCGCAAACAATCAACTGAACGATGTTATCCCACACGTGCATAATCTATCACTGAGATCCATTTTGGATAAGGATCGTCTAAACTTTAATAACTTTATGGACTGGTATCGAAACTTGAGAATTGTTCTCAAGCAAGAGAAAAAGTCCTATATTTTGGACGATCCTATTCCCGATGAACCCGATGTCAATAACTTGGATGCCTATGCGGATTGGCTGAAGTACACCAAGGATTCGGTGCAACTTTCTTGCCTCAGGTTGGGAACAATGATTCCCAAGATCCAAAAGGATTTCGAGAATCATCGGGCATATGACATGATAACCCAGCTTAAGGAAATGTTCCTTACTCAAGCTAGGGTTGAGCGTTTCGAAACGGTTCGAGCGCTTCATGCATGTCATATGGAAGAAACCTAAACCGTGTCATCTTATGTGCTTAAGATGAAAAGCCACATTGATCGGCTTGAACAGCTTAAATGTCCCATCTCAAAAGAGTTAGCCACTGATTTGATCCTGAACGACCTAACTAAAAGGTGTGAGACATTCGTCATAAACTACAACATGAACGGATGGTACAAAAGCATTGGTGAGCTTCACGCA
Organism: Bidens hawaiensis; assembly: GCF_021521415.1. Classification (NCBI taxonomy): domain Eukaryota; kingdom Viridiplantae; phylum Streptophyta; class Magnoliopsida; order Asterales; family Asteraceae; genus Bidens; species Bidens hawaiensis. The sequence goes on from NW_027506477.1 coordinate 48,891, forward strand.
ATGCTCAAGACAGCCAAGGCTGGTATGGGTAAAAAGGTTTTACCCGTTCTTGCGATCAATGAGGGTGGCTCAAAGAAGAGGCATCACCCAGAACCCAAGGCAAAGGTTGCTGTGGGTAAGGGGAAAGTCAAGAAGCGGTTCAAGGGAAAGGCAAAGGCAGAGCCAAAACCAAAGAAGCTAAGGTTAGCGCTGAGGATCTGTGCTTTGATTGTGGTGAGATAGGTCACTGGATGAGGAACTGTCCGACCTATCTCAAAGAGTTGAAAGCTAAGAGGGATGCGGGGCAAACCTCAGGTACAACTTTCATGATCCACATTGATCTTAATATTATCTCTTCTAACACATGGGTATTGGATACCGGATGTGGAACTCATATTTGCAATTCATTGTAGGGGTTCAAAAGAAGAAATGATGTGAAGAAAGGAGATATAAGTCTCTTCATGGGCAATGGAGCAAAGGTTGAAGTCCAAGCCCGAGGAGATTATGTTTTAAAGCTTCCAAATGGTTTGGAAATTGTTTCGAAAAACATTCTATATTCCCCTAGTTTGACTAGGAATATTATCTCCGTTTCTGTATTAAGACAATTTGGTTATGATTTCAAGTTTGTAAACAATGGTTTTTATGTATTCATGAATGATGTGTTTTATTTTAAAGCAATGCCGTTAATGGCATTTATGAATTAGTTCATGATAACACAACCGTTGATAACTCGTTGTACCAAGCTAGCACCAAAAGGCTCAAATTGGATTTGAGTAAAACTTTTCTTTGGCATTGTCGCCTTGGTCACATAAACAAGGATCGCATTCATACACTTCAAAAGAATGGTCTTTTGAAATCAAGTGATGATTCATTTGATGAATGTGAATCTTGTTTATTGGGAAAAATGACCAAAGAACCATTTAGTGGAACTAATGAAAGGGCGAAAGACTTATTAGGCATCATACATTCGGATGTATGTGGACCTTTTAGGACAATGACAAGAAATGGTGAAAGATACTTCATTACCTTTACCGATGATTATAGTCGCTATGGGTATGTGTTCTTGTTAAGACACAAAAATGAAGCTTTTGAAATGTTCAAAGTCTTCCAAAATGAAGTACAAAATCAACTCAACAAAACAATCAAGGCAATCAAGGTACTACGTTCCGATAGAGGAGGTGAATACCTCAATGATGCATTTCTAGAACATCTTAGAAGTTGTGGGATTGTCTCACAACTTACTCCACCTGGAACACCACAACATAATGGTGTGTCTGAAAGGAGGAATTGAACTTTATTGGATATGGTTCGATCCAAGATGGCTATAAGCACATTACCTTTATCATTTTGGGGTTTCGCATTGATCTCTGCTGCCCGTATTCTAAACATGGCACCAACCAAGAAAGTGGATAGGACACCTTTTGATATATGGCATGGAAAGGTTCCATCATTATCATATTTAAAGGTATGGAGCTGTGAGGCTTATGTTAAGATCTACACCCCATACAAACTTGAAAGCAGATCCACTAAGTGTATCTTTGTAGGATATCCCGAAGATTCAATGGGATATTACTTCTAGAATCAAAATGAGCATAAAGTGTTTATAGCTCGAAAGGCTAAGTTCTTGGAAAGAGGGTTCCTTATGGAAGCAACTGATAGAACTATGGAACTCGAGGAGGATTGAGAACCACAAGCCGATACACGTTTGGTTGCCACTAGCGATCAACAAGAGGTTGTTGATAATGATCAATTGGTTGATCAACCCACACAAAACATTCGCAAATCTGGTAGAATTAGCACCCCACCTGAAAGATATGGATTTTTTATGGATGGATGTTATGTGGTAGATTCTGATGAACCAACCACATACCGAGATGCAATGTCACAATCTGATTGTGATAAATGGCTGGAAGCCATGAACGTCGAGATGCAATCCATGCATGACAACCAAGTATGGGACGTGGTTGCTCCACCTCTTAATTCCAAACTGGTTGGAAGTAAGTGGGTTTTCAAGAAGAAAACTGATATGCATGGAAACTTGGATACTTATAAAGCTAGACTTGTAGCTAAGGGTTTCACTCAAACTCAAGGGGTTGATTATGATGAAACTTTTTCGCCTGTGGCGATGCTAAAGTCTATAAGGATATTGTTTGCCATAGCCGCATATTATGACTATGAAATATGGCAAATGGATGTCAAAACTGCTTTTCTAAATGGACACCTTGAGGAAGATGTCTATATGGTTCAGCCTGAAGGTTTTGTCGATCCACAACATCCTAACAAAGTATGCAAGTTGAAGAAGTCAATCTATGGATTGAAACAAGCATCTAGGAGTTGGAATCGCCGTTTTGATGATGAAGTCAAGAAATTTGGATTCATCAAAAACGCTGATGAAGCTTGTGTGTATAAAAAAGCTAGTGGGAGCATCATTACCTTTCTGGCATTATATGTCGATGACATACTGTTATTTGGAAATGACATTCCAACCCTGGATGGTATAAAAGCCTGGCTTGGAAGCTGCTATTCCATAAAAGATCTTGGTGAAGCCGCCTATATTCTAGGAATAAGGATCTATAGGGATAGATCAAGGCGGTTGATAGGTTTGAATCAAAGTGCATACATTGACAAAATCTTGAAAAGGTTCAAGATGGAAAACTCTAAGAAAGGTTTGGTACCTATTCAAAGAAGAACAATGTTGAGTGCTTCTCAATGTCCGAGCTCAAAGGATTAGCAAGACAAAATGAGTGGAATCCCATATGCATCTGCTATAGGATCCAACATGTATGCCATGATTTGCACGAGACCGGATGTGTCATGCGCCTTGAGCATGATAAGTAGATACCAACAAAATCTGGGAACTAGCCATTGGATGGCAGTTAAGAGCATATTGAAATACCTTAGGAGGACTAAGGATATGTTTCTTATATATGGCTCTAGTGAGGAAGAACTCGTTATAAAGGGTTACACTGATGCGAGTTTCCAAACTGATCGAGATGATTCTCGATCACAATCGGCATATGTATTCGTTCTCAATGGTGGTGCTGTCTCCTTGAAAAGCGCAAAACAAGACGTGGTCGCCTTGTCCACCACTGAATCTGAATACATCGCCGCCTCCTTGGCAGCTCAAGAGGCTTCATGGATTAGAAAGTTCATTGCCGATCTAGGAGTGGTCCATACGATTCAGGACCCTCTAGAAATCTTTTGTGACAACGAGGGTGCGATTGCTCAAATCAAGGAACTCCGTGCACATCAAAAGACTATGCACATTGAGCGGAGATTCAACTACATAAGGGATGAAGTTGAAAAAGGAAAGATATGTATTCGCAAAGTGCACACTGATCAAAACATTGCGGATCCACTCACGAAGCTTCTTGAAATGCCGAAGTATGAGGGTCATACTTGCGCCTCAGGACTTCGATATTCTAGTGATTGGATTTGATCAGAATTTTGTATTTGGATATTGGAACAATTTTATTTAGCTTAATCATATGGTTTTGGTTATGGTTATGTAGAGAGTTATGTTCCATTTTAGCATGTTTAAATCCATGAATAATTTTATTATTCTAAACGTCCGTAGTCGATCATAGTTATGGGAACAAATATGAAAGTAAGACTATTATGAACTTGGATTGGTAGATATTCATAAGGTATGAATATAACAAAGGGTTTGCTGCCAAGGTTCATAGATATTTATGGGATAAATATTGGAGTGACCCGCCCTCAATTTTACTGCATGGAATCCTTGTGATTTGTGATCATAAGTAAACTTGAGCAAAGGCGAACTTCATAGTATCTTCCGACCTGAGATACATATTGGGTCTTGATATTCATCGACTATTGTACTTTGACTTAGTTCTTCGCTACTCTGAAACATGTCAGTACATAAGGCTGGGCTCAAGTATAATACAAGGTGATAGTGAGAGACGTATGTAATCAATAGGGGATTTGTCCCTCGTATTCGTTGAGAGTTAAATGTCTAAGTCCTGAAAAGTTTAATCGACAGAGAATGATCACTCTGTGTCTCTGGATTTAACATGACATTTGTGGCAAAAGGATAAATGATAGTTTTACCAAAATCATTTCAAGTATGGGACTTGAAGGGGATGATGTTATTGAATGGCACTTCGTCATGCGTATTAGGGATAGTAAACCGTTGTTAGGCGGTATTTGCTGTTTGCATCAATCTTCTATGAATCTTGTGCAAGTGGGAGATTGTTGGAATCGATCTGCCCAAGACACATATTAGAGTTGATGTGGCTAGTACGTATTGATCCAAGTCGGGTCATACCCAATAACAAGCTAGACAAACGCCACGATAGTTATTATTAGATATGATCTACGTAATGATTATGAACACTTGTATATTTGGAAAATGGGTTTTCTAAATATTTGCATTTATGTGTTAAGTAAATTATATGGATAATTTATGTATGAGAGAAATATTATTTATTTGGATAAATGATATTATGGTTAAATGAAAATAATAATAGTGGGTTTGAGTTTTGGGGGAAACCCACCCCATGGTGGCCGGCCCACATCTCTCTCTCTCCTCCTTGTTATTTTCAAGACAATGCAAAAATTTATATTGGGAGATCACTTTTCTTGGTGAACACAATTGCACACTCTCTCACACACACAAAAAAGGTCTCTCTCTTCTCTTCTTCCTCTTCATTGAAGCCGAGAACAAGAGAACAAGAACAAAAGGGTTTGTTCTTGCAAGTGTTGAAGGACCCTAGCAACCAAAGGTGTGTGTTGGAGCTTGTCGGGTATACAAGCTTGAGGATTTCTCTCTTGAAGTCTTGCCATTCATTCTCATTCATCCCTTTCATTTTCTGGACTTGAAGGTATGTTCTTGAGACACCCTATGGTTGTGTTATGATAGCTTGATAATCGTATATGGATCCTGGATTGGGTTTAACATAAACGGGTTTATGTGTAATGGTAAACCAAGATTTAAAATTTATTATTTCCGCTGCGTTTTCCTTAATAAATGGTTATTTTGGACCTTGATAATCTTACTAAAACCCAACATGTATATGTGCATATATATAGGAATCTATGTATGATTGTATGGTCGTATGGTTAAAAGAGTTGCAGACCGTAATAATATCTGCAAAGGTTAAATGGTTGCAGACCCTGATATTATATGCGAAAGTAAAATGGTTGCAGACCCTGATGATAAATGCGAAGGTAAAAGGGTTGCAGACCATAATAATATTTGCGAAGGTTATAAGACGAAAGGCTCTTTAAAACATATAATGATTATGGATGTACTAAGTAATGAAAGTATGAAAGTTTGAGAGAATGAAAGTATAAAGTATGAAGGTATGTATGTATATATGAAAGGAATGTAAACATGTTAGGTATGTAATATGTATCTTCGGATACTTATACGTAAGTATGTGATGTAATGTATGTTGTCTGATAAACTAGAACTCACTCAGCGTAGTTGACTTTTAATATGTACGCAGACAAATAGGATGATGTAGCTGGCTTGAAAGGGACACATTGCAGAAAAATAAAGAAGCTGACATCTGAAGATTTGGAAATATGATATTTTGTGATGTTTGAACTTAGAGCATGTTTGAATGTTTGTTTTTAAATTTGAGACTTATGTAACGAGTGGTTGATGTTTTTATCTTCCGTGAAAAGTTTTAATTCAATATGATATTTAGAACTGTGTTTATGAGTAAACCCAACACCCAATGTAAAGCGCCGGGCACGGGCCCTTACATAAGTTATACTTTGACTCTCTAAAACTCGACGAAACTACTAATCAACAACTGTAACTAAAATTTCCTATGGGTGTGATTGTAATCGGGTGCCTGTTGTAACTTGTCTAGCATTTTCCTTGTCTGGCTTATTTGTTTGGTTTATAAAATAAGCGCGTTGAAAAACACCTAAAATTTCTTAACACCTTTTTTTTAACGGTAAATATTATTTCTTAACACCTATCTCAAATTACAAAAAAATGTATCATTTACTAGCTTTTTAATATTTTTTTATTATCCGGAAATATTTTCTTGCAAACTCTCATTAGCAAAAGAAGAATCAAATGTAGAAAAGTCAAGGATCTTGTGTTGTGAACAAGAGCCACTAGTTTCAAAGGTGGGTAATGACTGTGACTCATAGTTCGTTTTTAACCATCAGTTTCATAATCTTCCTGGACCACAATTCTTCTTGACCACGTGTATTGTTTTCTAAATTACCCCTTAATGATCACTACTCTCCCCTACACCCCCTCACATTAAAGATGGTCATTATGAATTAAACACCTTTGTAATCAGTTTGGCATTATCCTACTTGATAATGTCCCATAGATTAAGCAGTAATATTTCATGTATATCTATATGGAGACAATTCGTGTAAAGGTTCTTATTTTATATGCCGGCTTTACGTATAAATAAACAACCTCATAATGGAGACCTGCGACTCCAAAAATATATACAGACATGACAAATATATTAGAAACAAGAGTGCTTCCAATGCAATAAAAGATGTTCAATGTTTATATAGAGCGAAAAAAAAGTTGTCCAAAGTAATACATGTTATATAAGATTTGGCAACACTAGATGCCAAGATATTCAATATTTGATGTGTTTAACCGACGTCTCTATCTTCTCGTTTCTAACCTACCAATTGTAAAGCTTCAAACACTAAACCTTTCAATCTGTTTAATAAACTATTTAGTAGATAATGATTCACGGTAACAAAGAATTGGCCAAATGTTTCCCTCTTAAATTCTGGATCTTCTCATTTCTAACCTACCAATTATTGGCCAAATGTTTCCTCAATATCCTAAACTTTTTAACATGTTCCTTTCCCTCTAATCTATCACAAAATCCCATGACCCCATATGCATGCATCTCCGTATATGTAATATACATGAATCCCACAATCTATGTATTTTTTTTTCTTTCTGCATTTCACTTTCAGATTTAACTGGTATTTGTTTCCTAAAAAAAATGATTTCATTTGGTACAACCGTAGCCTTCTAAAAAACGCCAACTTCCTATAGATGATGAGGACTTGTCGATTGAGAGTTAAGAACATTGATGACTATAGTAGGGTTTGAAGAGGAAAGAACAATAAGAGATGAACTGAAACAATATTATTGAATGGTACTTTTGGTATATAGAAGAACTCTTAAGAATCTTTTTATATAGAAGATTACAACCAAATAATTACCAAAGTAAATACATATCTAACATGCGCGCCCTCTCATGCTAGAGTGCTAGAAGTTCGAAGCAACATTAAAACGTGTAGCATGAAACAAACTGCATCAAATCAAGCATATAGGAAACCTTGGTTAGAGTACACCACCTTCATGATTCATTTCCCTTCAACTTATTCTTCTACTTGCATTAGAATTTTGTTTCGGTTTCTAAAATTCAGGGTCGGTGCCTGATTTTGTTCGAAATCGTTATTGCATTTGTCATTTATGAAAAAAAAAATAGATTAATTATAAATATAAATATTCAATCATACCCAAACATATATATGATCTCAAACAGAAGAAAATGTGTTTAATTTAGCAAACAGGAGAGCGTATGAGCATATCAATATTGTTGACAGTTAGATCGCTAAAATTTTTGTCCCGTTTTCTTTGTGTATGAACTCTGAGCACCTGTTTTCTTCGCTCAAATCAGACCTAAATTAAACTACATGTATGCCACTACGACAAAAATATGAATCATAAAAAAGAGGTTCATGTATTTTAAAATAATTCCGACTATGTTTATAGTACTTTTATGTAGAATAATGTCAAAGATGTAAATGTAATAAAAATAAAATAAAAAACAGGTAAAACACAAATCTAACGAGTAGAACACATGAATTCAAACCCCACTTGTGGCCTAGTGGTTGAAGGTTTGGGTTCTCCTGTAGGGACTCAAGTTCGAATCCCACTTGTATCACTTTTGGGTGAATAACGAAAGATTTGAGTTAGGCCTTGTACAAAAGTTGTCAGTTCGAACCCGGAGCACACCTGTCTTTTCATCCCACTGTGTGTTATGCCAGAGAGTCCTGCTCTTGTAGTAGCACGACGACTGTCAAGTGGAAGTCGGTGGTATGTTTCTTGGGGGAACTCCCAAGCCAAACTCTAAAATCAGCGTGGGACCGGTTAAGACAACATATTATGGCCAGAGTGGGGCATTGGGGCTCTCCAAAATAGAGAGTGCGATAACTTAAATACAAGAAAGTCGATGCTATAACAAAAATTCAAAACAGATGAGTTAAATGTCAGCTAAATGCTTAAAATTTTATTCTTTGGGCCCATGTAAAGTTTTTTTTTTTTGGAACTAAACAAGAATGTGTTTTGAGCGGACCTCTGGTTCATGGTTTGGGCTACACATCTTAGCCCGGGCTTTATATATCTATATTTACCATATCTTTAGTGTTTGGTTAAGTGGGTTTGAAACCGGGTAGAGCAGGTTTGGTAGGTTTGAAACATGTTATAAAACACTTAGGGTATGTTTAGTTGGAATTAATGGAATAAAGAGAGAATGGAATGAGAGAAAGAATGGAATAAACAAGGGAATGAAATGGATCATTACATTCCTTTGCCTTGTTTGGTTAACCTATGGGAATGAAATGAATAATTACTTTATAATGTTTGATATCCAAAAAAAACTGTAGAAATGATATAAATATAACAAAAATATTCATATCCCAAAATATATATTTTTTTGAAAAAAAATAAAAAAAAAAACTGAAATGGCGACGGTGGTGGTAGCTCTTGCAACGAAAATGGTGGTGGCGGTGGTTAGGCGGGGTGGTTATGATGGTGGTGGTGGGGGTGGCAGTAGTAGCATTGGTTGTGATGGCGATGGTAGGGTGGCGGAGACGGTGGTGGTGGCTAGGCATCGACAGTGGTGGTGGTGGAGGTTATGGTCAGGTGGCGGTGGTAGCGCTGGTGGTAAGGTGGTGGTGGTGGTGGCGAAGGTGGTGGCGAGGATGACGGTGACGGTCGGGTGGTGATGGTGGCGATGGTGGTTGTTAGTGGTGGTGGTGGTGAGAAAGTAGGGTGAGGGAGGAATGAAATGAAAAAAAAGAAGGAGGTGGGAAGGAATGGTTTTAATGGAATGGAATTCCACATGTAATGGATGATTCCATTCCATTAAGTAACCAACCACCACTTTCTTCATTCTCACGTAATGAATCATTCCATTCCCCATGTCATTGCTGCATACCAAACGTTATCTTAAATATTTACTTTTAAGTAGGTTTCAGGTTTGGTTAAATGCGTTTAAATCTTAAAAATATGTTAAAACTAGTTTTTATCCTCCGTATTACGTGAGTTGTTTTATATATTGTTTTTAATATTAATATATATTTGAATTAAAATTTTATTTATTGTATGAAAGTTAATAATATACTTATGGTTTGGGGACAAGTTATTCAACAAAGGGGAACAAAATGAGAATGATGAGAAAGATTTGTAGCCACACAAAAAAACCCTTCCAAAAAAATTTAAGAAATGTAAATAAAAATTCATAACTCAAAATTTAATAACAATCGAAAAAAATAAAATACAAAAGTGTTGCCACCGTATTTCTCATTCTCATTAAAAAAAACAAAATGATAAGTGAAAAAGTCGTCGTGTCTTTGTGTTTAACATTGTGTTTATTTCCGTCATTAATTGTGTCTTTTTTCCTTGGCATTGTGTCTTTTTTTTAATTATATTGTGTTATACTTATAATAATAAACATTGTTCTATATTTTGTTCGGTATTGTGTTATATTTACTATCTATAGTGTCTTTTTTTAGTTATGATTGTGTCTTTTGTTTATTTTTGTCATTTTGTCTTTGATCTCACCATTGTGTCTTTTCATAATTTTTTTGTATTTAAAAAAAATTTAAGAGAATGATGGCGGAAACATTTTAGTTTTTAAATTTTTTTCGTTTTTTATTTATATTTTGAGTTATGATTCTTTTATTATTTTTTTGAATTTATTTTTAAAAGGCTTTTTTGCGTGGTCCCAAATCCTTCTTACACTTCTCATTTTTGTCCCCCATCTTTTTTTAACTTTACCCTATGATTTGATGATAAAAGGTTTCACAAAAAAAATGAGATGTTATAACCCGGTTTAAAAGCTATATGGGTTTGAGGAGACCCAAGACCCATTTATTTTTTTACCATAACATTGTGTCTTACTTATAGTATCGTTAAAAAAATCAGATATTAATATTTAGTATATCCTTATATTATAGGATTTTCACAACAAATATTTAGTGAGATTAATTTTTAATTTAATGAGATGTTATAACCCGTTAAAGGCTATCTATGTTTGGTGAGACCCATACCCGTTATTCAGGTCAAATGCATGAGAAACCTTCATTTACAAATAAAGCTATCTGGTGGCTCGAGAAAATGTAGGGGGGCAACCAGAGAGATTTCAAAGGTTTCGTTTATATATATTACTAGTTTGTATTCCCCGTATTACGGGGGTTGTTTTACTTTATTCGTTTATAATATTTATATATTTTTTTGAATTTTAATTTTATTTATTATAAGGAAGTTTATAATATACTTAGGGTTTGATGATGAAAGAATTTCACAAAAAATGAGATGTTATAACCCTGTTTAAAAGCTATTTGGGTTTGGTTACCCATAACCCGCTTATTCTTTTTACTATAAAATGTTTTCTTAATTATAAATAAAATATTTTTTTTTAAAAACAATCGGATCCCCGTATTACGGGGTTGTTTTAAATTAGTCGTTTATAATATTTATATATTTTTTAGGATTTTAATTTTATTTAGAGAAAATTCCAATTTGCCTCCCTGTGATATATCGATGAGAGATGGATTAGCCCCTGAAAACGAAATTGCGCATTTTGGACGTCTGTGATATTTGGGCGGGGCAATTTGTGCCATTCCGTCAGTTGACTGTTGGTATTATAGTAATAATACCAACATATTAAGGGTATTTTAGTAACTTCTTCTATTAAATAATAAATATAATAATAATAATAGTAGTAGTAGTAGTAGTAGTAATAATAATAATAATAACAACAACAACAACAACAAAGGAGCAGCAACATATCATCGTTGATAAAGGAGCAACAGCAGATCATCATCATCATCAACTCATCTTCATCATCATCAACCTCAAACATAATTGATCCTCAAACCCTAGATTTCATCACTCAAACCCTCAAATCTCTCAAATCCCATCACCAATCGCTTCAATAATTCAACCACCGCACCCATAGATAATTCCGATCAAAACCCCTAACCTTCGGTACCACGCCGCCGCCACGGCAGCCACCGCCGGCATAGATTCCGGCCATCTCGTTTTTCCGGTCATGTGTATTTTATTTAGCCGCGCCGAACCCGGATTTTAGTTGGCCGCCGCCATTGTCCAGGACGACCACGGTGGTGGTGGAGAAGATTGGGTTTCCGGTGAGTGGTGCGTGACATAAGATTATTATTATTATTATTATTATTATTATTATTATTATTATTATTATTATTATTATTATACCAAACTTAAGAATTCGGGCAGCCAAGGATGAAGTTTTGGTTCTCAGATTACTAACCAAAAAAATAGGGTTCTTGACGGGAAGATTTGAAAAATCCCCAAATTTAAAAAATAGGGTTCTTGAGATGAACAAGATGATGAAGATGAAGAAGATTCTGGGTTAGATGATGAAGATGAAGATATAGGGGTAAAATAGTCATTTCAACTTTTTTTGGTTAGTCAACGCTGGTCAACTGACGGGAAGGGCACAGACTGCCCCGCCCAAATATCACAAACGTCCAAAATGCGCAATTTCGTTTTCAGTGGTCAATCCATCTCCCGACGATATATTTCAGGGAGGCAAATTGGAAGTTTGTCTTTTATTTATTGTAAGAAAGTTAGTAATATACTTAAGATTTGAAAGAGTTTCACAAATAAATGGGATGTTATAACCCCGTTTAAAAGACAAATAGGTTTGATGAGACCCATGACCCGTATTTTTTACTATAAAATTATTTCTTAATTATAAATAATATCTTTAAAAAATAGATATTAATATTTAGTATATCCCTATTTTATAGGATTTTCATATCAAATATCTGATAAAATTAATTTTAATATAATGAGATGTTATAACTCGCTTAAGGACTACCTGGGTTTGGTGAGACCCATACATTTGAATTCGGGTCAAATGCATAAGAAGCCTTCATTTACAAATAAGTAATATGGTGGCTTGAGAAAATTTAGGGAGATTTCGTTTATATATATTTAAGATAATTACTTTAAAAATCCCTTTTTATTTATTTAAAGTTTTAGAAAATTTCAAATGCATTTTATGTAACGATGTTCGATCGTCGTCCTCGTTATTGTTTGTGAGTCATTGACCTCATTGTTGTTTGGTTTTTTTCGTTGCCTTGTTCTTCATCTAAAGCAAGTTCTTCATCGCTTAACATGATCGACAGTCTGTTTGCTAAATTTCCTCACGTACTTCCTTTTCAACACTATTTTCGCCTTCAAGTGAAGAAACATGTATCCCTTCTATCAGTTTTAAGTGGTCTTTCAAACAATTACCCATTTCCACCGAGCCTTGTTCGTCTGAAAGACATAACCCTACCACTTATAGAAAAAGGCAAATTCCAAAACTACTATTGAAGCTTAGATATTTAGTAGATCACAAGTTTTAGCTAAAATCGAAATCGAAAATTTAGGATTCGATTCCTTTTAACATTATTATTTCTTAGCTCGCTACTTAGGCCATGGGGTATACATTCATGCTCGTTAACTCCATGCAGGCACCGCATCACCTACTTTACCACATTTAACTTCACCTCAACCTAAGGAAATTGTTTAACCCCACATATATCCCTCTTTATTTAATGTAAAATTGATTATTAAATATTGTGTGTGTGTGTGTGTAGAGAATTTTAAAGTCCTTTAACATTATAACCCACCTTGCATTTAACATCCCTTAATCCATTAAGCGAGTGATATGGCACTCGTTAACCCTTGCCAACTCAGTTTTAACGCTCTAGACGTTAAGATATACCCTTGGGCCTTAGGGTGTTACCCGAGCCCGTTTAACATCATTATTTCTTAACGTATTAAACTATTTTTTTCCGACACGTTGCGTCGGGCATGTTGGATAATGCGCAGGGTAGCTCGAATATATTTATGTCACGTTGCAGTTGTGTATTACTATTGGTTCGACTGATTAACATATAAAATATCAAAATATAAAAAACAACATTTATTCGGTCGGTAAAACCCGAGAGTTGTCAGTATCGGACCTTGCAACAATTAGTCGGTAAAACTCTGGCGTTGGTAATACCTTAGTGTTCCAGGGCGTTGCAATTGTAAGTTGACACGACTTCGGTCATTTTCGGTTACGTTCGTTATGATAAAGGAGTAATCAAAAGGGTCAGTAAAACCTGGGTCTCATTAAAAACCTAGAGTTGTCCATCCTGGATATTTCATAAGTGAATTGAGACAAATAACGGTTTAATTATCATATTTGAAAAAAAGAAAAAAAAAACATCAAAATGATGTAGACTATTTTGGTGCTGCCACTTGACCCAGTAAGGGCTTAGCGACACCAAAGTTATCAATTATCTACATATTCTAATAAAGTAAAATAATTGTAGACACGTGTCAGTTTTTGGTTAATCCTCACAATTGTTTCCCTCCAAAACTATATATGCCATAGATTAAAAATTCTTCACTTTCTTTTTACACACTATTTATATTATATCTTTAACGTGATTAATTATTCACTTTTATTTAAACTCTATTTATAGTATATCTATACACTTTTATAAAAATAAATATTTACATATTTCACTACTATACATTGTTAGAATATATTTCACAACATAATTAGTGAAATCCAAAAATCAACAAAAAACCGTGTTTATTAAATACCGAAAACAATATAATTCTAAATGTTATTATTAACATATTATACTATGTACATTGTTGAAGATTGTAAATAAAAAAACAAAAAAAAACTCTAATACGCTTTTAATTTACGAAGTAATTTATTTAATCATTAAATTATAAATATATGCTTAAAAGTTGATTCATTTTTTAAAAATAAATTCATTTATCTATTGGTTTTTTGTACACTCTCATATAAATTTATAAATTATAAAAATATGATTTAAATCTATCTATTTTTTTCGGTTAATTTAGTAAACTATGCATATATGTGTTAAATTGTAAGGATAGTAATCACTTTAAATATAATAAAGTTTATCATTTTTAGTTTCTTGGGTTTTTTTATCATGGATTACTTCAGATTTTTTGTGAAACTTAAATTTGATTATTATGGGTTAAAAGTTGATAGATATATCGTTTGGTACAAATTACTACATTTGACTCAAAATTGTTATAGGTAAAAAATAGGTAATCTGAATATTTTTAAAAAAAATTTAGAATGCAAATAGATTTATCGTCAAACTTGTTATAGGTTCAAAATTTTGACTTGAAAATGTAAAATAAATGAAAGTTAGAATTTTAAATGTGATTGGGTTTTGAATTTATATTTAAGGACATTTTTGAAAATAATTAAAAGATTCGGGATTTTGCACATTAAGTATTTTTCCCATAACTATTAAAATTTAAGAAAGAAGTGGCAAACACTTCTGACATGCCACCTCCAGGCCTATTAATGTTTCTAACTTTTATAAAATTAAAAACATTTGTGTCAATATTAACTTTTCCTTGAATAGTGATCAGAATGTTGTATGTGAAGCATGTCGTACAAAATTATGCTTAAGCGAAACAAAACATTCACAAAATTGAACGGGTTTTTTCTATTGGTCAATTGGCAAAGTCGAGAAGCCCTCAAACTTATCAAAAAAATTTTATGATGTAGCTGAAAACTATTATTATATGAGTAGTATTCTCCGAAATTGATTCATAACTAAATTTCTTTCAATTATACATATATGATATTGAGAATAAATTTTCAATAGATGAAGTGTTCATAGGTATGTTTTTGCATGTGCATTATTTTTTTTATTAAATTCATTTTCTTTTTTGAAAAAAATCAGTTTGTGATATAAATAAAATCAATTTATGTATAATAATATAAGCATAGATGTAATACATTTTTCTATATACATTATGTAATGTTTTATTTGTAACTTAGTTATTTTGATTATCCCGTGTGTACACGGGCCATAAAGCTAGTTATATATAATAATCTATATTATATATAAAGGATGAGTGATGAGTACAAAAGTAATTTCATAATTGCATGGGAAGGGTAAAATATACATTTCATAATTGGGAAAGAAAAGTAATTTGTCATTACATAATTTCGTTTTTCAAGAGTCTTGTACAAGTTCATAAAGCTCTAATTTTTTGTAAATTACTTTCAAGCCTTTTGTGACACCCGGTAAATTCCCAATCCCTTAAACCAAGTAATCAACCTAAATATTAGGTAATTATGTTATATGCGCCTTGCGCGAGCGCGCTATGTTAGAATCAGCGCGTGCATTTGTTATGTGCGCCCTGCGCGAGCGCGCCATGTTAGTCAGCGCGTGCATTTGTTATGTGCGCCCTGCGCGAGCGCGCCATGTTAAGAACCTGCGTGGGCATATGTTATATGCGCCATGCGCGAGTGTATTGGTTTTATGTTTCTATAACTTAATGTTGTCTAATGGGCTGACCGTCTCGCATGATGCTAAGGCGGGTGCATCCCAAATCGTCTATGCGCGTGCGGAAGGGGAACTAACCACCCCGCATGGCGGGAACATTGAGAGCTAGTTTGTCTGAAGCTCCAAGATGGAATTGACTTCAACATAACTGATCACTATGTTGAAATACCAAGACCACCTGGAGAATCTACAAATGAAACTCAATTTCCCTAACTGCGAGAAGGTTACGCACCTACCCGCAGCAAAGAAATGTCCTTCACGCAGAAAGCTATGCGCACAAAGTGATACGCACAGAACACTTAGTCTATTCTCCAGACGTAAGGAGATTACTCCCGCCCAAAAGGAAACAGTAGCGTGTTTCAGAGATTTTCCACTTTTTACTGTACACTGACAAAAGTACCTGAAAAAAAAAGCACACTGTAACATGAAAAGTCAACTGTCAGCCACCCTATTCTCACCAACCCCAGACCTGCATGTCCTGACCAAATCAAATCAAAATCTTTTATCCACTACTCCACTTTTAAATAAATAATAATAATTTCCATACTTTATCATCATTACACCTAGATATGAAAAGATTACAATCCCCTAAAGCAAGGGATTGTGTTCCCTTGAGTTTGCCTATAAATATGTAACCTAAGTTATCACCCAAACACACTTCAAACTTCTCTCTTAAGAACTGCAAACTTGCACTAACCATCTCCCAAGCATCCGTTGTTTTCATTTCCGATCCTGTTACTAGGTAAGCCGAGAATATAACCTTGAGATCTACTTTCCAACCCTTATATTCTCCTATTTCTTGATCTTAATATATATACTTCTTGTTATTTAATCGTATTCTAGACCTTCAATTCAAAGGCCAACACCAAGAAAACCCGAATCTCGATTAATCCCTTAACAAGAACCACAGGTGAGTCTCACAGCCCCTATTTTCACTGTTTTCACTATTTTTAAACTGTTTTCGGGGCGAGGGACACGTACTTAAATAATGTTTTATCATGGTATACTTACAAGCTATGCAAGCGATTATGTGTTTAAGTTATGTTTCATGATGAGCAATGCGAACGGTTATCTATGGTTTTTCGATGTTAGTGCACCAGATTCGAGTAAGTGATCACTTTACCATTGGAACTCTAAGGGTAGGGACTGCTGGTTTGATCCACCCACTCGTAGGGGTCGCACCTCTTACACAGACGAGTGCCTAGTATGGTCATGGGGCAGTACTATGGGTTTGAGCCCGCTCGTAGAGGTCGCTCCTCTTACGCAGACGAGCGCCTTGTTTTCCGGCACAACGTCTGCGCGTAACCCGCGGGACGGTATTATTCGCTCGTAGTGGCAGCGCCACTTACACAGACGAGCACGGTTTTTCAGATGTGTCCGCGCGTAACCCGCGGGACGGTATTACTTGTTTCGCTCGTAGTGGCAGCGCCACTTACACAGACGAGCACAGTTCCCAGAAATGTTCGCGCGTGACCCGCGGAACGATTTTATCAGATTATGTTATCAGAACTATGTTTTACTAAGCATGTGTTTCAATGATGCTATCAGAATTATGTTTATGACGCGATACGATTTATCAAGTTACTAAAACTTGTGAACTCACTCAGTTTATACTGATCCAAATGTTTTTACGTGTCTTTCAGGAGATAACTAGGTAGCGCATGGAGTCACACTTAGAGCACCTCACGCTGAACATCTAAAACTAGCTTTTTGGAAGATTTTAGTTCTATCCCTTCGATGCGCGTGGTTGTTCCCGCCGCGCAAGGGGATATGGCGTGGAAATCTTCAACAGTTTTTATACTTGGATGTTTTTATGTAATTTTTAAACAATGTAATGTATTTGTATTAAACTTTTCATGCGCAATGAAAATCTTACTTTGAATGTTTGCAATGGCCCGTGCTTAATTATCAATCCCCACTCGCACGCGCCCTGCTGTTTCCGCCGCTCAGGGCCGGGTGTGACAGATTGGTATCAGAGCACTGGTTATAGCGAACTAGGAAAAGAAGTTTTAACCTAGACTATAACCGTTGGGGAATCGCATGAAATATTTTTCAAAGAAAATATTTTCAAAAGAAACTATACACACACTTAGGAACACGGGTCACACAGTGTCTAGTGAATAAAGATAAAGAACATTATGTGCTCAGAGTAAATGCGCTAAGTTTAATATATTTTCGTTCTCTTTTAAAGCGAGAATGCCTCCAACTAGAGCCAAGGGAATCACCATGACACCCGAGGAACTCGCGGAAATAATCGCGCAGGCGATCGCGACACATGAGGCCAGCAAGGCCGAATCAAGTCAGGGTCGTCAGAACGAGACCCCAGAACCCGATTCAGGAGCCTTGGACAAAGGATGCTCCTATAAGACATTCATGGCCTGTAGGCCTTGGCCATTCAAGGGTACCGAAGGGGCCATTAGGCTCTACAACTGGATTGACAAGATGGAGACAGTTCTCTCCATTAGCAGATGTAGTGAGAACCAGAAGGTCCTTTACGCGACCTGCATGTTCCAAGAAGCAGCTTCATCTTGGTGGAAGCTTCAAGTGAAGACCTTGGGGCGAGAAGTTGCTCTTCACAAAACCTGGGAGGAGCTGAAGGAGATGATGATGAGAAAGTTCTGCTCTCGCGCAGAAATCCAGAGTCTGCAGCAGGAATTCTGGAACCACACCATGGTAGGAACGGATATCGACGCCTACAACAACCGGTTCAACGAGCTTTGCCAGCTGGTGCCAGACATGGCAAACACGGAGGAAAAGAAGATCGAGAGGTATATTTTTGGGTTACCTCCTGTTGTTAGGGTTCCGCTCAACGCCGCAGCGCCTCCAACCTTTGATGAGGCGGTAGTAGCGGGGCCATCACCCTTACAAGGGATACGGTCCGTGCGGGTATGTTGACTACGCGCGGAAACGAGCAGCGAACCTCTGACTCCAAGAGGAAATGGAACTCTCACCACCGAGGGTCCGACTCCAAGCAGCCACCGTTCAAGAAGCAGGAAAGCGCAAGGGTTTACGCGATCCAAGCCGCGGAGCCATCAAGGAAAGGATACAGCGGGCCTTACCCATGGTGCAACAAATGCAAGTTTCACCACGAGGGTGAATGCGCGAGCGTCACGTGCGCCAAATGTAACAGGCCAGGGCACAAGACGATGAATTGCCGTGCTAAAGAAGCTGGAGCCAGTGACAACTGCTACGCATGCGGAAAGCCAGGGCATTTTAGTCGGGATTGCCCGCAAAAGGGAAACCAAGCTCGCGGGAGAGCTTTTGTGATCGGCGCGGGTGAAGCTAAAGAAGAGCCTAATGTGGTAACCGGTACGTTTTTGCTTAACGGCCATTTTGCATCTGTCTTATTTGATACTGGCGCTGACCTAAGTTTTATATCTGCTGAGTTTAAAAACTCCCTAGGCTTAGCAACCAGTAGGCTAGACACGCCTTATACTATAGAACTAGCCAATGGTAGGCAGTTATGCCCGAACGAAAGAACTGAACAATGTGTTATAGTCATGGGAGGTCACGGGTTCAATATTAACTTGTTACCAATAGACTTGGGAAGTTTTGACATTGTGATAGGTATGGATTGGTTAGTCGAGAACCACGCGGAAGTTATTTGCCATGAGAAGCAGGTTCGGGTCCCACTGTTGAACGGAGAAACCTTGGTGATTCAAGGGGAAAGAAGGGGAGTTGCGACGAAACTAATTTCGTGCCTAAAAGCGCGCAAGTGCCTAAGGAAAGGGTGCTACGCCTTCCTGGCGCATGTAGTAGAGAAGAAAGGAGATGAGCGAAGAATTGAAGACTTACCAGTAGTGCGCGAATTTCCAGAAGTTTTTCCTGAAGATTTGCCCGGATTACCGCCGCCGCGACAAGTCGAATTTCGTATTGATTTGGTCCCAGGAGCTGCGCCAGTAGCTCGAGCGCCTTATCGATTAGCTCCATCTGAGATGCAAGAGCTATCCAATCAGCTACAGGAACTATTGGATAAGGGTTTCATACGCCCAAGCTTCTCACCTTGGGGAGCTCCAGTACTGTTTGTTAAGAAGAAGGATGGTTCGTTCAGAATGTGTATTGACTATAGGGAGCTGAACAAGCTGACAGTCAAGAATCGGTACCCCTTACCGAGGATTGACGACTTATTTGACCAGTTGCAAGGATCCAGTTATTATTCAAAGATAGATCTACGGTCAGGATATCACCAACTTAGGGTCCATGAGGAAGATGTGCCGAAAACAGCCTTCCGAACTAGATACGGCCATTATGAGTTCTTAGTGATGCCTTTCGGGCTAACTAATGCGCCGGCTGTATTCATGGATCTGATGAACCGCGTGTGCAAACCATACTTGGACAAGTTTGTGATTGTGTTTATAGATGATATTCTGATTTACTCTCGGACCAAGGCCGAGCATGAGCAACACCTGAGATTGATTTTGGAATTGTTGAGGAAAGAAAAGTTGTATGCAAAGTTTTCCAAATGTGAGTTTTGGCTTAGAGAAGTTCACTTTCTCGGTCACGTTGTAAACGAGAAAGGAATACACGTTGATCCTTCCAAAGTCAAGGCCATCGAAAACTGGGAAGCGCCAAAAACCCCAACTGAGGTGAGGCAATTCCTAGGACTAGCTGGCTACTATCGACGCTTCATTGAGAACTTCTCCAAGATAGCTCTACCACTGACCGCGCTAACTCAGAAAGACAAGAAGTTTGTTTGGGGCGAAAATCAGGAAACAGCATTTCAAATGTTAAAACAGAAGTTATGTAGTGCGCCAATTCTGTCTCTGCCCGAGGGGACGGATGACATCGTCGTTTACTGCGACGCTTCACATCAGGGACTCGGATGTGTCCTTATGCAGCGAGACAAAGTCATAGCGTATGCCTCGCGCCAACTCAAGACCAATGAAAAGAACTACACAACGCATGATCTGGAACTTGGAGCGGTTGTCTTCGCGCTAAAGATTTGGCGCCATTACCTCTATGGTACAAAGTGTATAATCTTTACGGATCACAAGAGCCTTCAACATATATTTGATCAAAAGGATTTAAACATGAGGCAACGAAGATGGGTGGAGTTGTTGAATGATTATGATTGTGAAATTAAGTACCACCCTGGAAAGGCGAATGTGGTAGCAGACGCGCTAAGTAGGAAGGAGCGAATAAAAACGCTACGAGTCAAGGCTCTAAGGTTGACCATTCACACAGATCTCTCTACCCGCCTCCGAGACGCTCAGCAAGAAGCCTTGAAACCAGAGTTTGTTAAAAACGAATGCCTTGGGGGTATGATTAAAAGTTTGGAACTTAAAGAGAACGGCAATCTATTTTTCGCTAACCGCATATGGGTCACTCTCAAGGGAGGATTGCGCGAGCAAGTATTAAACGAAGCTCACAAGACACGGTATTCCGTACATCCTGGCGCATACAAGATGTACCACGATGTTAAAAAACTGTATTGGTGGCCCAATCTTAAAGGCGCCATCGCGACGTATGTCAGTAAATGCCTGACGTGTTCGAAGGTGAAGGCTGAATACCAGAAACCATCAGGGTTGCTTCAACAGCCAGAAATTCCCATGTGGAAGTGGGAACAAATCTCTATGGACTTCATCACCAAACTGCCAAGGACACCTTGGGGTTACGACACGATCTGGGTTATTGTGGATCGGCTAACTAAGTCAGCGCACTTCCTGCCGATCAAGGAAACCGATAAGATGGAAAAGTTAGCCCGATTGTATATTCGAGAAGTAGTTTCAAAACATGGAGTCCCAGTGTCCATCATTTCTGATAGAGATAGTCGGTTCACGTCAAGGTTTTGGAGATCGTTACAAGGAGCTCTAGGTACTCGCCTTGATATGAGTACAGCTTATCATCCTCAAACGGATGGGCAAAGCGAGCGAACAATCCAGACATTGGAAGATATGCTACGCGCGTGCGCGATCGATTTCGGAGGTAGCTGGGATACTCATCTCCCATTGGTTGAATTTTCTTACAACAACAGCTATCACACAAGCCTCAAGGCTGCGCCGTTTGAAGCTTTGTATGGGCGCAAGTGTAGATCCCCACTGTGCTGGGCTGAAGTGGGTGACAAGCAAATGACTGGTCCAGAATTGATCCAAGAAACAACAGACAAGATTTTTCAGATACGGGATCGCCTTAAGACAGCGCGCGACAGACAGAAGAGCTACGCAGATGTGCGAAGGAAACCGTTGGAGTTTCAAGTAGGGGATAGAGTACTTTTGAAAGTCTCTCCATGGAAAGGAGTCCCCCGTTTCGGCAAGCGAGGAAAGTTGAATCCGCGCTACATTGGACCATTTGAGATCCGGGAAAGGATCGGTCCGGTTGCTTATAAACTCCGTTTACCCGCCGAACTCAGTGGAGTTCATGATACGTTTCATGTATCCAACCTCAAAAAGTGCTTATCTGATGAAACGTTGATTTTACCGTTGGAAGAGATTCACATCGACCAACAACTGCACTTCGTAGAAGAGCCTATAGCCGTAACCGATTGGAAAGAACAAAAGTTACGCAGAAGCAAAATCAAGTTAGTAAAGGTTCAATGGAAATCAAGGCGTGGGCCTGAATTCACTTGGGAAAGAGAAGATCAAATACGCAAGAAATACCCACACCTCTTTCAGAGCATGGCTTCTGCCAGCAACGTCTCCTAAATTTCGGGATGAAATTCGCTTAACAGGGAGAGAATGTGACACCCGGTAAATTCCCAATCCCTTAAACCAAGTAATCAACCTAAATATTAGGTAATTATGTTATATGCGCCTTGCGCGAGCGCGCTATGTTAGAATCAGCGCGTGCATTTGTTATGTGCGCCCTGCGCGAGCGCGCCATGTTAGTCAGCGCGTGCATTTGTTATGTGCGCCCTGCGCGAGCGCGCCATGTTAAGAACCTGCGTGGGCATATGTTATATGCGCCATGCGCGAGTGTATTGGTTTTATGTTTCTATAACTTAATGTTGTCTAATGGGCTGACCGTCTCGCATGATGCTAAGGCGGGTGCATCCCAAATCGTCTATGCGCGTGCGGAAGGGGAACTAACCTCCCCGCATGGCGGGAACATTGAGAGCTAGTTTGTCTGAAGCTCCAAGATGGAATTGACTTCAATATAACTGATCACTATGTTGAAATACCAAGACCACCTGGAGAATCTACAAATGAAACTCAATGTCCCTAACTGCGAGAAGGTTACGCACCTACCCGCAGCAAAGAAATGTCCTTCACGCAGAAAGCTATACGCACAAAGTGATACGCACAGAACACTTAGTCTATTCTCCAGACGTAAGGAGATTACTCCCGCCCAAAAGGAAACAGTAGCGTGTTTCAGAGATTTTCCACTTTTTACTGTACACTGACAAAAGTACCTGAAAAAAAAAGCACACTGTAACATGAAAAGTCAACTGTCAGCCACCCTATTCTCACCAACCCCAGACCTGCATGTCCTGACCAAATCAAATCAAAATCTTTTATCCACTACTCCACTTTTAAATAAATAATAATAATTTCCATACTTTATCATCATTACACCTAGATATGAAAAGATTACAATCCCCTAAAGCAAGGGATTGTGTTCCCTTGAGTTTGCCTATAAATATGTAACCTAAGTTATCACCCAAACACACTTCAAACTTCTCTCTTAAGAACTGCAAACTTGCACTAACCATCTCCCAAGCATCCGTTGTTTTCATTTCCGATCCTGTTACTAGGTAAGCCGAGAATATAACCTTGAGATCTACTTTCCAACCCTTATATTCTCCTATTTCTTGATCTTAATATATATACTTCTTGTTATTTAATCGTATTCTAGACCTTCAATTCAAAGGCCAACACCAAGAAAACCCGAATCTCGATTAATCCCTTAACAAGAACCACAGGTGAGTCTCACAGCCCCTATTTTCACTGTTTTCACTATTTTTAAACTGTTTTCGGGGCGAGGGACACGTACTTAAATAATGTTTTATCATGGTATACTTACAAGCTATGCAAGCGATTATGTGTTTAAGTTATGTTTCATGATGAGCAATGCGAACGGTTATCTATGGTTTTTCGATGTTAGTGCACCAGATTCGAGTAAGTGATCACTTTACCATTGGAACTCTAAGGGTAGGGACTGCTGGTTTGATCCACCCACTCGTAGGGGTCGCACCTCTTACACAGACGAGTGCCTAGTATGGTCATGGGGCAGTACTATGGGTTTGAGCCCGCTCGTAGAGGTCGCTCCTCTTACGCAGACGAGCGCCTTGTTTTCCGGCACAACGTCTGCGCGTAACCCGCGGGACGGTATTATTCGCTCGTAGTGGCAGCGCCACTTACACAGACGAGCACGGTTTTTCAGATGTGTCCGCGCGTAACCCGCGGGACGGTATTACTTGTTTCGCTCGTAGTGGCAGCGCCACTTACACAGACGAGCACAGTTCCCAGAAATGTTCGCGCGTGACCCGCGGAACGATTTTATCAGATTATGTTATCAGAACTATGTTTTACTAAGCATGTGTTTCAATGATGCTATCAGAATTATGTTTATGACGCGATACGATTTATCAAGTTACTAAAACTTGTGAACTCACTCAGTTTATACTGATCCAAATGTTTTTACGTGTCTTTCAGGAGATAACTAAGTAGCGCATGGAGTCACACTTAGAGCACCTCACGCTGAACATCTAAAACTAGCTTTTTGGAAGATTTTAGTTCTATCCCTTCGATGCGCGTGGTTGTTCCCGCCGCGCAAGGGGATATGGCGTGGAAATCTTCAACAGTTTTTATACTTGGATGTTTTTATGTAATTTTTAAACAATGTAATGTATTTGTATTAAACTTTTCATGCGCAATGAAAATCTTACTTTGAATGTTTGCAATGACCCGTGCTTAATTATCAATCCCCACTCGCGCGCACCCGGCTGTTTCCGCCGCTCAGGGCCGGGTGTGACACCTTTAGAGATGCAAAAGGTTTGTTTAATTAATATTTCAAGAAGACTAAATAATTATTATAATGTTGGGGTATTTTTTGCCCATGAGAAAACCCAACAAATATTAATCATGGGTTCTATTATTATTATTATAATTACTATTATTATTATTATAATTAAGGAAAAGAAAAATTATTGTTTTTTTGTTTGTTCACGGGTGAACACACAACAAAAGGAGAATTGATTTTAGTCCATGTGTGGTATGGGCTTTGTTTCTTGGATGACAAGGACAATCAAAAGGATATAAGAATTATTTGTGGTGTTATCATTTGTGTGCACATATAACATAATATGCCGAAATACACACACAAATATCTTGGGGTTTTTTTTCTTCTTTTGTCGACCCAACAATAGAAGAGTTTTTTTGGTGCTCCATCTTTTGGTGTTTTGTGAAGATATAAGAGACCTTCTAGAGACCGGGTATTTTCTCGTTGGTTTTACCTCTTACTCGTATTGTTTGTAGTTTGATTCCATATAATTGATATTAGTTTGTACTAAGTATATGATGATTTGTGTATGCCTCTAGTTTTATCTAGAGAAGACTTTGTATTGCTGTTATTAGTGATAGTGGATTTGAAGCGGCTGTAGTAGTCTCGTGGTTTTTACTCTCGCCTTAAGAGGTTTTCCACGCTAAAACTTTTGTGTCTCTTTTACTTTTAAATTACCCTATTTGTTTGCATCCTCATTGGTTCATTCGAGTAGGGAAAACGTTTAGTCAAACGAAGATTAATTCCGCACTTTTTTTTACCGTTCGTGGCTAGGTGGTCATTTTTCCCAACAAAGTGGTATCAGAGCTTCGGCTCTTGTTCTTGGGTTAAGGCTTGTTTAAACGATGGAAGCTAATACTAGGATTGTGAATTTGAATGGTTCTAATTATCATGTTTGGAAAGACAAGATGGAAGACCTTCTCTATGTGAAGGATTATTCCTGTTTTTAGGGCTAGCAATTTTGAATAGAAAGGTTTGCGGGTATATTCGGCAATGGGTTGATGATAATGTTTTGAATAGGGCTAGCAATTTATACACGAGACACAAATACACGACACGTACATACACGACTTTAACAGGTAAAAGGTAAGACCTTAACATGTTTCGTGTACTAAACAGGTAGACACGAAATTACCTATTAATTTTCGGGTCTAAACAGGTATAATACCTGTTTACCTGTTAGGTACCTATTATTACATGGTTATTTTTAAAATTATATATATATATATATATATATATATATATATATATATATATATATATATATATATATATATATATATATATATAAAATCAGTATAATTATATTATACCCCATTATCCCTAACCCTAATCATTCTTACAATCATCCCGTCATCAACCATATTATATCCCATCCATCGCCTCTCATCAAGTCATCATCCATCCTCCCGTCACTGGCCATTCTCCTGTCGCCGGCCATATCTCTCTCCATTTTCGGCCATTTCTCTCTCCGCCTCTAGTTCCGTCCATCATCCATTTCGAACCATCTTCAGCGCTTCTCCGGCCATCATTTCAGTATAAAGGTTGTCAAATATGTGTTTCTAAACAGCTATTATCGTGTACTATCGTTTATTATCTTGTATACAAGGTACTAAAAGGTTCGTGTTCGTGTTTGGGTTATAGGTACACGATAAGTTTTCGTGTTGTGTACGGGTATACACATTTCGTGTTCGTGTCTTATCGTGTACGGGTATACACGATATGCCAGCCCTAGTTTTGAACCATATTAGCGGGGGGAGTCATGCTCATACTCTATGGACCAAGTTTGAAGAGTTGTATGCTCGGAAGACCGGGAACAATAAGTTGTTCTTGATTAAACAGTTGATAAACTAGAAATAACGTGATGGAACTCCTGTTATTGATCATTTGAATGTTTTTCAGGGTGTTATTAATCAGCTTGCAGGTATGGGTATTAAGTTCAAAGACGAGATACAAGGTTTATGGCTTCTTGGTACTTTACCAGATTCTTAGGAGACATTTAGGACATCGTTATCCAACTCCGCAGCTTACGGTATTATTGCTATGGAATTGGCTAAAGGTAGTATTATAAATGATGAGATGAGAAGAAAGTCACAAGGCTCCTCTTCACATTCAGATGCCTTGGTTACCGAAAGTAGTGGGAGAAGCCATAGCAGAGGTCCGAGTAATAAAGCAA
The DNA here is from genome assembly GCF_021521415.1 of Bidens hawaiensis. Classification (NCBI taxonomy): domain Eukaryota; kingdom Viridiplantae; phylum Streptophyta; class Magnoliopsida; order Asterales; family Asteraceae; genus Bidens; species Bidens hawaiensis. Next base: position 75,607 of record NW_027506477.1, read on the forward strand.
AGCACCGCCGTAAGTCTAGAGGGAAGTTTGAAGATTATGAGGGTCATCATTGTGGTAGAAAAGGGCACACAATAAAATATTGCAGACAACTGAAAAAGGCGAAAAGGAGAACAAGAAGAATAATTACAACAATAAAAAGAACAACTACAAGAAAGATGACGGTGATGAAGGTACTTTTGAAACTAACGCTGCCACCGAAGAGTTTCATATTTGTTGTGATTATGATAGGGTGAACATTGCACGTGATGATTTGAGTTGGGTTGTTGACAGTGGCGCTACTTGTCATGTGCCATCACAAAGGGATTTTTATTCGTCTTATACTCCTGGTGATTTTGGGAATGTCAAGATGGGTAATAATGGGCTATCAAAGATAGTCGGTGTTGGGGATGTTTGCTTGAAGTTTGATACTGGGATGGATTTGGATTTACACAATGTAAAACATGTTCCGGATATTAGACTTCATTTGATCTACGCAAGCACATTAGATGATGATGGTTTCCACAATACATTTGGTGGTGGAATTTGGAAACTCACTCGCGGTTCGTTGATCCTGGCAAGAGGTGAAAGAACTTCAAAGTTGTACATGGCACATCCAAAGATTTCCAGAGACTCGATTAATTCATTAACGAGTTCTGATGTGAATGATATGTGGCATAAGAGACTTGCTCACATGAGTGAAAAGGGGATGTCTATTTTACTGAAGAAAAATGCCATGTCTGGTGTGAAAGATGTTCATTTGAAGAAGTGTTCTCATTGTATGAATGGTAAGCAAAAGAGAGTTTCTTTTCATAGTAATCCGTCTCATAGAAAGAAAGTGTACTTGACTTGGTGCATTCAGACGTATGTGGTCCTATGAAGACTATAACACTTGGGGGATTCTTATATTTTGTCACATTTATAGATTATCATTCGAGGAATGTATGGGTTTATACTTTAAAGTCTAAAGATCAAGTATTTGATGTGTTTAAGTAGTTTCACGCCCTAGTTGAGAGACAGACTTAGAAGAAGCTCAAGTGTATTCGTACAGATAATGGAGGTGAATACATTGGTCCTTTTAATGCTTATTGTAGAGAGAAGGGTATTCAACATCAAAGGACACCTCTTATGACACGACAGCTGAATGGTTTAGCAAAACGGATGAACAGAACTTTGGTTGAAAGGTTTAAGTGTTTGCTCTCACATGCTGGGTTGCCTAATTCTTTTTGGGGAGAAGCTTTAAATACAGCTGTTCATGTTATTAATCTTACTCCTTGTATTCCTTTGCATAATGATGTTCTAGACAGGGTTTGGAGTGGCAAAGATGTTTCATATCGTCATTTGCGGGTCTTCGGATGCAAAGCATTTGTGCATATTCCCAAAGATGAAAGATCAAATCTTGATGTGAAGTCCAGACAGTGTATATTCCTTGGTTATGGGCAAGATGAGTTTGGATAAAGGCTATATGATCCGGTTTCAAAGAAGCTTGTTAGAAGTCGTGATGTTGTGTTTGTGGAAGATCAGAGTTTGAAAGATATTGAGAAGACACATGTAGTTCCTCAGTACACTAATGATCTCATTGATGGTATTCAAAATGACGAACAACATGGTACCAATAATGTTGATAATCAAGAGCAGGTTGAGTTGGATGAGGATATTCATCCCGAGTTACTAGCAGATAAGCCTGCATTTGTCCCACTCAGGCGGTCTTCGAGAGACCGTCAACATTCTACTCATTATTCGACTGGTGAGTACCTCTTACTCACTTATGGGGGAGAGCCTGAGTATTATAAAGAGGTCATGGAACATAAGCATAAAAGAGAGTGGTTTGAAACCATGCAAGATGATATGAATTCCTTGTATGAGAACAATACCTTTGAGTTGGTGAAATTGCCTAAGGGCAAAAGAGCTTTGAAGAACAAGTGGGTCTACAAATTAAAGACTGAAGAACATACCTCACGACCTAGGTACAAGGCAAGATTGGTGGTCAAAGGGTTCAGTCAAAGAGAGGGTATTGATTTTGATGAGATTTTTCTCCAGTTGTGAAGATGAGTTCTATCAGGGTGATCCTTTGTTAACTGCTAGTCTTAATCTTGAGGTTGAGCAAATGGATGTCAAGACAGCATTCCTTCATGGTGATCTGGATAAAGAAATCTATATGGAGCAACCTGAAGGTTTTCAGGTTAAAGGTAAGATTATGTTTGTAAACTTCAAAAAAGTCTTTATGGCTTGAAGCAAGCACCGATATAGTAGTACAAGAAATTTGAGTCAGTTATGGGGAAGCAAGGCTACCGAAAGACTACATCTGATCACTGTGTTTTCTTTAAAAGGTTTGGTGATGATGATTTTATCATATTATTGCTTTATGTTGATGATATGTTAATTGTTGGCAAGAATGCAGAAAGAATTGCCAGCTGAAGAAAGAGTTAAGCAAGTCGTTTTTTATGAAAGACTTGGGGCCAGCTAAGAATATTATTGGGATTCGGATTACTAGAGATAGAGCTTCAAAGAAGTTACACATGTCACAAGAGCAATACATTGAAAAGGTGCTTAGCAGATTCAAGATGTCTAAAGTTAATGTGGTTAGTACACCTCTTGTTGGGTTCGTATGCCTTGTGTGGACCGGTTTATTATTTGAAGTACAAAGGGAAGAGGGTGTAGGGTGGCCAGACTGAAGCCCGACCCGGTTTGGATTTCTTGTTCAGTAATTTACAAACCCTAGTTCAATTTCTTATTAAACAATGCTTTGTACTTGTAAGCATTGGTCACTCAATAAAAGAATACCTAGTTGCCACCCGTGGACGTAGGTCAGTTTAGACCGAACCATGTTAAATCCTCGTGTTCGTTTATTGCTTTCGTGTGTGTGTTCGGTTCATGTGTGCGTTTAATCCTAACAAGTGGTATCTAGAGCTTAGGTTCACTACACCCGAAGAATACATTGAACCAGCCCGCTCGTAGCCGCCGCATAAAAATTGGAGTTAGGTTCCGCCGTGTTACCTCTAATTGATGCTAAGGTTTCGACGCCGCTACTAGTAACCACCGGTTGTTTTACTGCGCCGCCGCGGGTGTAGAATGTGATCGCCGTCTAGGGTTTACATTTAGCCGTCGACGATCTGAGTTGAGGTTATGCTCGGAAAGAAATTAATATTCAACCACAATTTTAAATATTGTGAGTATTGATCATATAAAATTGCATCTGTATTCTCTTTTTATTTCTCGTGAGCCATTCAAGAAGGAAAAGGAATGCAACTTTATTTTTTGGTTTTGTCTTCTTGTGAGTGTCATAAATCAAAACAAAAGGGTGGAGTTATAATTGGTTTTCTTTTGTCAACACTCAGAAGACATAAATTGTCATAGTGGGCTAAGAAAATAATTTATTGTTTCTCTTTTGGGCTGTTATTTAATTGGGCCGTGATTAGAAGGGCATGAGCCCATATTTTGTGGGCCAGAATCTGTGGATGGAAGTTTTTTGTTCAGTTTGTTAATTGTACGAGCCGAGAACTTTAAATCAAGATCCTATTTTGAAGAACCGTTGTCAAGTCAGAAGAAATCGTTTACAGAAACAGATAACTAGTGCCAACCGCGTTTGTCAGGTTTTATCATTTCAGTTTAAAGTTTCAGTTTCTGATTTTCGGTTCATTATACCGTTGCGTTTAAATAGGTTGATTATTTAACAGAATTCAGTAGAATAGTCGTTAAGTTCAGGCCCACACCATTGTTGTGTCTGTCTCTGTTTATATCCAGGTTTTCGTTAAGTCATTGCTATGGCAGAAGGCGGAAAGGTATCGATACAGAAGTTTGATGGACAAAAAATTGGTTGGTGGAAGATGCAAATAAGTGTTACTTTGTCAGAAAGACTTGGATATAGTGTTTGAGGATGAAAAACTAGAAAAGTTGTCAGAAGCAGATTGGAAGAAGTTAAACAAGAAAGCTAGGGATTTTATTACTTTGTCGTTGTCGGAAGATGTGGCGTTTAACATCATGAAAGAAACCACAGCCCGTGGTATGATGGAGGCATTATCCAACATGTATTAGAAGCCTTTGCCAACGAATAAGGTCTATCTTATCAGAGAGCTTGTGACAACTCAAATGAAAGAGGGTGGGTTAGTTACAACACATATTAATAATCTTAACTCAAATCTCTCATGCTTAGTGTCAGTTGGCATTAAGTTTGATGATGAATTTCAAGGTCTTTTGTTGTTATCCTCTTTGCCCGAGAGTTGGTCGCAAACTGTTACAGCGGTTTTTAGTTCATCTACAAATATTACTTTTGATGGGATTCGGGATTTGATTATTGGAGAATATTCAAGGCGCAGAAGTTCAGGTGCATCATCAAGTAATATATTAGTCACAGAAGGTAGAGGTAGGGAAAAACAACGAGGCAGTGGGAGCAGGAAGAGGAGTTAGTCTAGGACTCATAAAGATATTGAATGTTGGGGTTGTAAAGAGAAAGGACACTTTAGGAATTAGTGTCCGAATGATAAGAATGAAAAGAAAGAAGTCAAAACTGCAGAAGAATGCCAAGAGGATGAGTTTTTAGTTCTTAGTGTTGAGGGTAACGTTGATTCTTGGGTGATGGATTCTGGTGCATCGTTTCATGACACTCATTGTAGTGAAACGATGAAGAATCTTAAGGTTGGGGATTTTGGAAAGGTTCGACATGCTAACTATGATATTCTAGAGGTTACGGGTATGGGAGATGTTGATTTAATAACTTCAACAGGTACTTCTTGGACTTTGAAAGATGTGAGGGTTATTCCATGTTTAAAGAAACGTTTGATTTTAGTTGGGCAGTTGGATGACCAGGGGCATGATGTTAAGTTTGGGAATGGGCAGTGGAAAGTAGTCAAAGGTAATCTCGTGATTGTTCTTGGCAAGAAAATGGGTTCGTTGTATTTGGTCGATATGTCACCGAAAGGAGTGGATCCAGTTTTGGTGAAAGAAAAAGTCCGTTTCATAGAGTCTCGTGGGCAGACGAATGTTCGTTTTGCAAGTAATAAACCTAGAGCCAAAGTGAAGATTCAGGATGAACGAGCTAGGAAGGTTAAATAAGTCAGAGGATATCATGACAGTGGGAGCACATGTCATGTTTCAGTTACAGTTCCAAGTCAACAGTGGATTAAGAAAACTAGTATTCCAGCTATAAAAGTCTCTCCAGTGGATTACTTGCTGAATATGAAGAGTGTTTGTTCTAGGGTATCTCAGGATCCGGTAGTTTGTTTCAGTGGGAGCCGATAGGGACAGAGAATGGGTCAGGGGTAGTTTTAGCTGTGACTGACATCTTGGAACTCCGGGGAGCTTCAACGGGCCTTCAGGTTAATTGATGAGAAGGCGGTAGCAAATAGAAGATGGTTAATGTTCGGTTTACAGAAGTACAATCAGGAGTGCAGACGAGAGTACTCAAGGCCTCTGAGTGGGAGATTGTTGGGTTTGTAGGCCTTGTGTGGACCGGTTTATTATTTGAAGTTCAAAGGGCAGACAGGTGTAGGGTTGCCAGACCGAAACCTGGCCTGGTTTGGATTTCTTGTTCAGTAATTTACAAACCATAGTACAATTTCTATTTAAACAACGCTTTGTACTTGTAACCATTGGTCACTCAATAAAAGAAATATCTAGTTTCCACCCGTGGACATAGGTCAGTTTAGACCAAACCACGTTAAATCCTCGTGTTCGTTTATTGCTTTCGTGTGTGCGTTCGGTTCGTGTGTACGTTTAATCCAAACACCTCTTACTCCCAACTTTAAGGTAACTGAAAAAGATTGTCCTACTTTTGAGAAAGAGATTGAAAATATGGATGGTGTTCCATATGCATCAGCGGTTGGAAGCTTATTGTATGCAATGGTATGTACACGGCCTGATATTGTCCATGCAGTTGGTGTTGTTAGTCGGTTCTTGTCCAATCCGGGTATGATGCATTGGGAAGCAGTTAAGTGGATACTTAGATATTTACGAGGTACTTCCAAATTGGTTATAACATTTGGAAATGGGGAGCCGGTTCTTATTGGTACACAGATTCTGATATGGCAGAAAATAAGGACAACATGAAATCCACTTCTGGATATTTGATGTTCTTTGCAGGGGGTCGTGTCATGGCATCCAAGACTGCAAAAGTGTGTTGCTTTATCTACTACCGAAGCAGAGTATATGGCAGCAACAGAAGCATGCAAAGAATTACTGTGGTTGAAAATATTTATGTAAGAGCTTGGCTTTATGCAACAGCGCTACATGGTCTCCTGTGATAATCAAAGTGCTATTCACTTTGCTAAAAATTCTATGTTTCATAAGAGAACAAAACATATTGATGTGAGGCATCATTGGATTAGGGATTCTATTGAAGACAAGTTGTTTGAACTTGACAAAGTTTTGAACTTGACAAAGTTCATACCAATGATAATTGTTCGGATATGTTGACCAAAGCTTTGGCAAGGGAGAAACTGAAGATTTGTTGCTCGCTCGTCGGGGTGGCGAGTTCTTTCTCATAGACAAAAAGGGGGAGATTTGTCGGGGTATTTTTTTCCCCATGAGAAAGCCCAACAAATATTTATCATGGGTTCTATTATTATTATTATTATTATTATTATTATTATTATTAAGGAAAAGAAAAATTATTGTTCTTTGTTTGCTCACGGGTGAACATACAACAAAAGGAGAATTGGTTTTAGCCCATGTGTGGTATGGGCTTTGTCACTTGGACGACAAGGACAATTAAAAGGATATAAGGATTATTTGTGGTGTTATTATTTGTGTGCACATATAACTTAATCTGCCGAAATACACACACAAATATCATGGGGTTTTTTTTTCTTCTTTTGTCGACACGACAAGGGAAGAGTTTTTTGGTGCTCCATCTTTTGGTTTTTTGTGAAGAGATAATAGACGTTCTAGAAACCTGGTATTTTCTCGTTGGTGTTACCTCTTACTCGTTTTTTTGTAACTTGATTCCATATACTTGATGTTAGTTTGTACCAAGTATATGATGATTTGTGTATGTCTCTAGTTTTAGTTAGAGAAGACTTTGTATTCCTATTATTGGTGATAGTGGATTTGAAGCGGCTCTAGTAGTTCCGTGGTTTTTACTCTCGCCTTGAGAGGTTTTCCATGCTAAAACTTTTGTGTCTCTTTTACTTTTAAATTACCTTATTTGTTAGCATCCTCATTGGTTCATTCGAGTCGGGAAAAGTTTAACCAAACAAAGATTAATTCCGCACTTTTTGTTTACCGTTCGTGGCTAGGTGGTCATTTTTCGCAACATATAAAAGCCCACTAACTCCACATATTTATATGTAACCAACAATTGTGGATCTTAATATGTAACCAACAATTGTGGGTAAGAATAGTTTAATCGATTTCAATGATTCAGCTGATTGAATCAAAACATGGTTATCTATCCTCTTGATTGTTATTTTAGGTTGTTATCACAGGTTTGCTTTTTTTTTTTCTTATTGCTTTTACTCTCTTGCCTTACCAATTTTCATTTAGAAAATCTCTTCTGTATGATAACACAGAATGATTTGCATCGTCTACTTTTTATGCCAAATGGGCTTCCAGGTGGGACTGAATTGGTTTATTAATCCAGAGGGAAGGTGAGTGTTGTTTAAATCACATATGGCGTCTGTGTTTGTGATAGAAAACGTAATTTTACAGAAAATACTTGATGGCTACAAGCAAGGGAATATTATATTTTGTAGTCACTGTGACACCGAGGTAAACATTATTTTCGGTTTTTTGAATATAAAATTTTTTCTTCGTTACTATGATATTAATTTATTATTTTATTCCTTATTTCGACAGATTAGTCCTTCATAGTTTGAAGCTCATGCTGGATGGGCTGCCAAACGCAAATAGTGAGTGATGTTTTGGAAGAAAATTCTAATAGGGTTTTTGTGCACTGTATTCTAATAGCTTTGTTCATGTGCAGCTATCGCCATATTTGTATTCCTAATGGGCTTGCGCTCTAGTGTATAGCTATGTTGTTTGCAAATGGTCAAAGTATCACAACCGCCAACAGTGATGATATGTGTGAAGTATCTGGAGATAGAGGAGAACTGGTTATTTGTGATGGGTGCCCTTGTGCTTTCCATGTAGGTCGACCTTTATCTGTTCATTACAATAACATTGCATTCTAATTTAATCCGGTTACGTTCTTTTTGCCAACAAGTTGCCATTATCTAAATTCTTCTTTACTGTAATAACATAGTTTTACTTTTTAATAAACATCTGCTTCATGATTAAGTGTGCGTTAAAATTCATTTTCACATGTGTCTATATACATATTTGCAATTTTCTGTATTTAAAGCAGGCGTGGGTTTTTCTTTAAAATTTGTTATGGAATTTATTAATTGACTGTGCTAAAGACATTGAAGAATGTTTCAAAGTGATATTGTAATAAATTATGGCTGTGAAGAATCAGAATGATGCATCTTCTGTTCACATGCTAAAGTATTATAGTCTAAAGCATTAGTACTTGTTAATTATGGTTCTTTGCAAAGACAAATTAACGTGAAACATTCAAAGGATACACAAATCATGAATAAATTTCAGTATAGACAAATTTGAAGTGAGTTTTCAATCAATATAAGGAAATAATATAACTTTTAGGGATCTTATGAAGACCTCAACTTTCTAGGTTTGTCTTAGAGGGTGATTAAAATTCTTCTAAGTTGGTGATGTTTGATAACAAACTTATGAAAAGTGTTACGTTATTAGTAAGCATCGATGAACTCATTGATACAAAGACGCGGTCTTGTTCAAATCATGAGTTTCGAATTATCTTCATAAGTAAATTTAGACATACTATATCAAAATGCAAGAAAAGTGGGGGAAGCCATTTAAGAAACTACTCTTTAGAAGTATGTAGATATGGTAATTGATATGTTTTATCAAACTTGTGTAGAAAGGACAAACCTTTCTATACCCCATTCAAAAGTTAGATAATGTTATCCAATCGCACTTAAATGTGGAGGTGCCTTGCATTTGAACTTGGAAGGTTTAGCAATGAGGATTATTATAATCCAATCTACAATTGCAAACACACGCCTAAGTGGAGGACAAAAAGGCCATAGTGTATAATGGAGATGTGTTTGCCTTAATGATAAGTGTATCATACAAATACGTACATATAACCAGATTAGGTGGCCACTAAGGTTATAGTCTTAGAAAGTTGACACTAGGCAAAATTAACTTATAAGTTAAGAAATCATCATGACAACTGATATCAACTACGCAAGTTATCTGTAGTGACTTAATAAAGTCAAAGATAATGTTATGGATCCAACAACCTGAGGGTTTAGTATATATCAAGTTGTAGAATGAGACTAAAGCCTCGTGAAAAAGGATATATAAAGGAAACCTAACTTAGTTGACTAGAGATCCCAAGTTCTAAGTTCAATAGGACAACCTAATTATATATTTAAGGGTGGTCACTGTGGGGGCGTAGCTTATGTATAAGTTGACACATAATCTGATATATATCCTCCTTAATTATAAATGGAATCTAATTACTTCCTAGTCCATTGCTATAACAACAGTGACATGTTCTGAGGCTAAGCATAACATATGGTAAATGATTTGTGTAAATCATTATAACCTTAATGCTTTTAATGATTCATGGATAATCACCTATGTGAAAGAGAAGTGGGGTCGCTTCAAATGAAATTGTGGGTACGCAATTCCTAGATCTTTCACAGAACCAGGCTAGTATTCCATGACCAAAATGGACACGACAATGAGGGGATGTGCCCGGCTAGGGAGAGTATTGTGTGAAGTGTATTGTGGTATGCACAAATGGGGGTTTGTTCAAGGACATCACATCTACTAACCACTAGGAGACTAAGTATACTGAGCAAGAACCTGCACTAGAATAGGAAAAGCCAGACCATGGGAACGAATCTACAGGGCTATCACCTTCTTTGGCCAGATGTTCCAACCTTTTCACAATTACACAAAGGAAGGTTCAAAGCTAACACCTACCTATCCTATAATACTCAACTGTCGAGGTTCTATTGGATATTTTATATGTTTTGATCAATATCAATTCATGTGGGCGATTGTTGGAAAATTAGAATATGGTGAATGAAGATTAATTAGAATAATTAATATTAAACTTTTCATTTGGTCGTGAAACTCTTGAGTAAAGCCTTTTGATGACAATTGATTAGTTTTTATTATATTTTTAAATTTATAATTATGTGAGACTTTAATCACTCTTAACTCTTGTATATATAATAGGCTATGTGCCTCAAGTGAAAGATGCTAGAAAAAATACAAGCTAAAAAACTTCAAGGAAAAACGCATGCATGCATGAAAATTTATTAGTGACTAAGAAAGCTTTGAATAATCATATGACGGATAGCTATAGAGATGAGTTTCTCTACTTGATTCTTCTACCCTTTATTCTATTTTTCTACAAGTTCTAACACTATTTACCCGATGTAACCTCGGGCGTGTGGACATCTCCGGCAGTACCAATCGCTTCGGTTGTTGTACGTTGGGAGACAAACGCGTTATCTTATGTAGAGGCGCGAAATCTGTTTTAAGGGAAGCGTGTTGAACACGTGCCTCAGTCTCAACCGTCAACTTTTTTTTTGTTCATTCTATTAGGCAAAGAGACTACTAGAAGCCGTTGTGATAAAAATTGAAATTTTTATATTAAGTTATTTTCAAGGAGATTACAAGAATATGTAATTGAATAACAAGTTGAAGACTTTATCATATGAATTTCTTGAGTTGAATCATTTAACATATTTGTTATGTTTTTCATTGTATATTTCTTTTTATGTTACGGTATTTGTCCTACTTATTTTCTCATGTTAATAACGAGAGTATCGCTATTATTTGTAATAATTTTAATATAAAATGTGACCCATATTCCTATACTAGGAACATAATAGGGGATGATGGGTATACTCTATATTTGTGTACCCAAGTTTTCTGTTTATCAAGCTTCATTTATACCCTAGGACACACAACCATATCTTTATTTAACATTAGTGTGTGCCTTGTAATCAACATACTTATTAAAGACACCCTTATATCCTCGAACATGTCGATGATGTGTTTGGATTTAGATTGAACAATGGTTCCATTGAAGGTCTCACCATGTTGTTAACTATTACATCACACTTTCTGTGAGTGTCAAGATAACACATTGAAAAACATTTAGGGTTCTGTTTGATAAAAGCATCCACTGCATCAGTTGACAATTCTTTCATATCCTTGATATCATTATTTTAATCAACTTTATTATAAGCCCTTCAAGCCCTCCCGAAAACCTTCTTATACTCTTCACCCTTATACTCTTTTTTTTCTATTTGCATAAATAAGCCTTGCACAGTTTCTGTGCCCAACATTCTTCCACACCAATTTTACAGCATTAATCAGTCCCTGTCATATTAAAATTGTTAGAATATATATGTAATTATGACAATTAAAATAATATAGACATACCTTCTGTTAGTCTGAGATAAGTGTCCAACCACTTCCATCGTCAGTGACCTCTAAACATTTACTTAGCTGATCAACAGATCACTCCCAACTGTCATTATTTTCACCTTCAACAACTGCCCATTCTAAAAGATGCATTTGGTTATTTGCATCTCTTCCTATAGCATCCAATAGAATACCTCCTAGAAAGGTTTTATGGAAACACCAATCTAAGCATAAAATCTTTCTACAACCTGCTAGGAATTCTTTCTTCACACCATCGAAACACACAAAGAACCCGAAGGAAGTCTCCAAATGTTTATGATGAAGATGAACATAAAAAATAATCTAATAATGATTAATTATTAGGATGAATATGAACCTTAAAAAAGTCTGTGGTGAAGAAGATGATTCTAGATTGTCACTAACAAACCCTGGTGGGACAGTTAGGAGTTCAAATATTGATGTTGGGTTTGCATTCCTTAAAGTTGCTATATATGACACACGTTTGCGATAACGATCCCTCATTTACCCATGAAGCTTCTTATATGCACTACTTTTATCATTATGAGCCATCCATTTATTTATGATGACTTTAAACTTTTCTCTAACAACAGTTTGGCTTCGCTCTAAACTCTGGTAAAAAATTCATTAGCTATAAAGGTTGAAGTTAATTGACTATTCCTTGTCATGTTCCTTTGGCAATTGCGCTTGATATTTTACTTGTGTAACAATATAACAACTTTTTCCTTTATGATATAAACAAAACAAAGAGAATGGACACCCTTTGATACAACTGACACCTACTCTCCCACCTCTGTTCTTATTACTGGTACTAATGGACAGATTTCTATCATTTATGACATCATATCTCCAAACAACCTCTTTAAAAGCATCCTTAGTAGGGAACCTTATTCCAACAACCCACTTGAAATTAACCCACCAGTTTTCTTATCTACAACTGGAACATGTTCTCTGTACTTGTTCTCTATTGTGTTATCATCTTCACTCTCTCCAAGTGAGTGAACATCTGCATCATAATCCTCATAGCTACTAGATGTTTCTATATATGAGGTCCCTGTATCACCAGATCCTTTCAAACAATCCTCAACCAATTTACAAGTTGCATCAACAGATTCTTTTAAACACTCCTCAAGCACCTTCTTTGTGATGCAATAGTTTCTTTATTTACTTGTTTTATTGCAGCAACTGAATCTCTCCACTCCTCATCATCTCAATAAGATCCATTATCATCATAATCCAAATTTACTTTATATGAGTCATCATCAGAATCATCACAATCTTCATCCGACTCATCTGAACTATTATCAATTTGTGGTACTTCAACTTTGGAAGTTGGTGGTACTTCAAATGGTGGTACCTTTTTTCTTGCTGGAAGCTTGCTATACTTCAAAGGGCTCAAACTAGATCAAGAGTGTGTCATACAAGTGATTGGTTGGGATTGAGGGTTAGTATGCACTTTTGGATGAGATAGAGGGTTAGTGGGCTGAATAATGGGCTGACCTTCAAGGTTATTGGGCTGGTTACTAGGTTGGTCTTCACGGTTAGTGGGATGTGGTTCAGGATTAATAGACTGGGGTTTATGTTTTCTTAGCTATTCGGTTTGAACGCGTATAACAAGAGCTTCATTAGCACCAATCAAATATATCATCTCATGTAATACTCCATCACTATTTATCACTTTCACCCGACCATCACAAGTATCAAGCAATACACGAACATATCTTCCTTCATTTTATTTTCATATGAACCATAGTCCATTGCATAACCTAGTATCTCAAAATACGAAAGCTTATCAACATCTAATCCTAATGACATTATCCCCCCACCCCAAAAAAAAAATAACTTAATCTCAGAGGATTAACTTCAAACTTCCCATCAGTTCAGAAGTTGATGTTGATAATATCTCCCATTCGAGCAGAGATGGGTACACACACACACACACACCACATACACAGAGAGAGAGAGAGAGAGAGAGAGAGAGAGATTGGAGTTAGGGCTTGTTCTTCGTCTGATTTAATGACCGATTGGAGTTTAGTGTGTTGTAGGTATAATACTTATACTTAAAAAGACAATAAAAATAGAAAAATTATGCCACCTAATGTTTATAAAGAGTCCACAACCAGATACAAAAATATAATTACAAGTGTATGTATAGAGAAATGAAAAACGAAGAAAACCAGATATAAAAATATAATTATAAAAGGTTTTTTTTAATAGTTAAATCGGTTAATGGGTCAACCCGAACTTGGCCATTTTTTTAAAACGGGTTGTGTTAGTCGACCCGACCCCTGCGTTTTTAATTGGTTCGTGTTAGTTGACCCAAATTTTTTCTCGTGTCGGTTCAGGTGGTGTATCAATCGTGTCAACAATTGTTGCCTCTAGTTTTCACTATGATCGAACTTGGGTTGTTCTTTAAACTAACATTTAATTCATTATAATCAAGTGCTATAAACAACACATCGTATGATTATGATGGCTTATTGCTATCTAAAGAAAAGTACAACAATATTACCATAATCATCCTTTAGATACTTTTGTTATACATGAGACATCAATTCAAGATCATTTATGGTTCACCAATTTTCTTCTTGATCTACATTTATTTAAAGCGATCTATTCAAACTTCCAATATAAGTATAGCCATGCATTTATATTAACTGGAATCGATGAGAGGCCCAAAGATGCCAACTTCTTAAAATAAGGATACAAGTCCATCTTGATTACATACATCTCTCATTGAGTTTAATCGGAACCTAGTTGTTTTGGTCTTCTTTAAATATTCTAAAACGCAGTCAACCCTTGACCGGAATCGAAGTGTAAGATGGTAATGGTGTAATGATAATCAGTGGATGATTGTGGGCCAGAGTGTTGGTTGCTGCACTTAGAATAGAACCTCATAGACTTTTATTTATAATAATCCCAGCAATGCTAGTTTTATTTAAGAACCATGATATTTATCAGGCTTAAAAAGACTATTGGCATAAAAGGCTTCCAACTATATTTATCATCTACTATTGGCTATACACGTTTTATTTAAGAATCATTATCTTAACCAATCATCAATTTTATTTTATTTTTGTTTCGTCTAATTCTTTTTTTTCTTTTATTAAAATTAATACTTTTATATATACTATGATCGGACAAACAAAATTGTCGATACGAACATATCTTGTGCTGGCCTACTAAGGACCACGTAGTTAACTACCTGTATTCATATAAATAGAAAAGGACAAGTAAAAAAAAGTGGTACACTACACAACTCTAAATGAATTTTTACTATTTTTTACGGTGTTATGTTTCCTCAATTATAATCGTAGTGGTGTGTCCTATCTTGTGTTCCGAAACTAATACTAAGTTGTGAACACTACGCATATAAAAAATACGTTAGAAGTTTCATGTTGTCGAAAGTCCATGGATACTTTGACCATAATGTTAGCATACTTATTTAGTGCATCAAGTATAAATATATCCTAAAAAAATGATAACTACAACACATATAATAAAAGATTTTTTTTTCTACAATAGAAGACTGGAAGTCAGGAAGAAGGTGTATTTGTGGGCTAAATGATGAGGACACTCCTATAGGGTTATATTAATGTTCTTTTATAAGTATGTATGGGATAAACCATATGTGATGGGTCGAAACTCACTCATCTGGGGCTAAAAATAGGGTGTCATGTGTACACATAAGTCGGGTAAGTTAACCTAAAATAATAGTTTATCATACAAAACGTATGCGACTCTCCACACCATTGAATTCCAATTTAAATTTAAAACACACAGTGACATAATTGTAATTAACCTAAAATTCAATTCACGGTTTGATTAATCGTTCATTATCAGATGCCAATGTTCAATTGTTGATTGATTATAACCAGTTTATCATCAGCGATCACCATCAGCTTGTCAAATTTATCTTCGTTTAATCTCTGCGTCTGATCATCTCAAAAACAAAGTATCGCAATTATACACTGTACAAAAATAAATGCTCAGAACAAACATCAATAACGTTCATAACAAAATTAGTGCTTAACCAATTATGCTATGTTACTCGCAGTTCAAGTTCAATTCAAATTTGAAGTTGATATAAGGATCAACTGATGATTTTGACATGATTAAGACTGATTTCATTGCTCACTTCTAGATCAGAGTTCGCCAATTTAATGATATAAATCCTTTATTCACGTTCAATTCAAAATTTATCCTAATTTAAAATCTTCTAATCCAAAAATTTATTTTTAAGATCAACATAAATTACGAAGTATATCAAACTGATTCACACAGACGTTTTAGGTTGGAAAAATAATTGAACGAATTTACAGTTTTGTCACCACATGTTTTTGAAAACGGTGGTGTAAGAAGTCACGTACATGATGTATGATAAGCCATTATTGTTAGGGTTGTCATAACATGTCGGACATGACACGATAAGACACGATAACCAATTGTGCCAAACACGAACACGACGCGATAACTAATCGTATCATTTTTTTTCCAAATACGAACCTGTTTAGTAACAGGTTAACATGTTAAGACCTTTTAAGTGAGCTATTTAAAGACACAATGAATAATACGTGTTCAACCAAAAAAAAATTTTCAAAACGAGTACAAAAGTCTTAATTAATAGATAATCCATAACATATTTGAAACAAAAAACCACAAATACATAACATACTTTAAACAAAAAACCATCAAAGCAAATCATAACATCCAAAATATAATATCGGGTTCTCACGGGCATTAGTGAAATGTCGTTTGTAAGTATGACTTTAGGTTTAATACTTTAAGAATGTATATGAATTTATTGTTTTTAAATAAAAATCTACACATGTTACTAACAGGTTAAAAGGCCTTTAGCCTGTTAGGACAAAAATTTAAACATGTCTTAACATGTCGATCAGTTCAAGACACGAAACCTGTTAAGCTCAAACCCAAACCTGTTAAAACCCGTGTCATGTCGGGTTAACATGTCCGTGTCATAAATTGACAAACCTAATTATTGTATTAGATATGTTACCTATTTTTGTGTGTGTGTAACATCCCATAACATTCAAGTCAAATTTACCAATTTTAAAAGCTGAAGGGCCTAATGATAATAATGCCTAAGAAAAGGTTTAGTGTCTAGTTTGAAAATATGAAATTTTAGATTAGACAGACCGTCTAATAGTTGAGACAACATATAATAGCATTTGTTGAAGTCTTGTCAAAATAGTCAAAGGTGAGATTTGACAGACCGCTTGAAGGTTAAATGGTCCGTATAATATGAGTCTTAATCACAAAGATATCAGATTTGATGGACCGCATGAACCTGCCTACTTTTTGAGATAGTCCGTC